>NC_087209.1:11774015-11784061 GCF_015104395.2 Macrobrachium nipponense | reverse complement strand
TTCAGTGGCATATTCTGGTTCTAAGGCTAAGGAAAGGTGTTACTCTATGCAGGACGGCGGGCAAGGCCCGCCAGGCATCCCGGACCCGGGCCGGGCCCGGGAGGCCCGCCAAAGGCGTCCCTGGGAGGGGCGGGGCCCGAGGGCCCCCAGGGCGGTCCCTTAAGGGCGGGCCCGAGGCCCGGGCAGGGCGTCCCGCACGGCCGCGGGCCGAGGACCGCCCCAGTTCCTGGGAACCAGGCGGGCCCGAGGCCCGCCCATAGGCGGGTCGGGAAGGGTCCCCCGCGTGGCCCGCCAGGCGTCTAGGGACGGGCGGGCCGGCCCGGGCCGCCCGCCCCGGGCGGCGCGAGGCCCGCCAGGCGTCCCCGGGACGGGCGGGTGGGGGGGGGGGCCCGAGGCCCCCGGCGGGGGGCGGGCGAGGGCGGGCCACGTCGGCGGTCCCGGGAGGCGGGCGAGGCCGGCGCCAGGTCGTCCCGGGAGGGCGGGGGGCGTGGCCCGCAGGGCGTACCCGGGCGCAGCGAGGTCCAGGCGTCCCGGGACGGGCGGGCGAGGCCTCCGGCGTCCCGGGAAAGGGCGGGCGAGGCCCGCCAGGCGTCCCTGGACGGGCGGGCGAGGCCCGCCAAGCGTCCCGGGACGGGGCGGGGCGTGCCAGGCGTCTAGGGACGGGCGGCGGGGCCCGCCAGGGCGTCCGGGCGGGCGTGGGCGAGGCCCGCCAGGCGTCCCGGGACGGGCGGGCAGGCCCGCCAGGCTCCGCTGGGACGGGCGGGCGTGGCAGGCTCGCGGGACGGCGCCTGACCCGCCAGGCGTCCCACGGGCGCGTGGCCCGCAAGGCCCTCCCGGGACGGGCAGGCGAGGCCCCGCAGGGCGTCCCGGGACGGGCGGGCGAGGCCTGCCAGGTGTCCCGGGACGGGCGGCGAGGCGCGCCGACCGTCTCGGGACGGGCGGGGCGTTCCCAGCCCCCCCCCTTCCGGGCGTCCCGGGACGCCGCGGGCGTCCCGGGACGGGCGTAGCCCGCCGGTGCGTCCCGGGACGGGTCTGGCGAGGCCCGCGGGCGTCGCGGGACGGGCGGGCGAGGCCCGCCATGCGTCCATGCCCGGGGCGGGCGCGAGGCCCGGCCAGGATCCCGACGGGCGGGCGAGGCCCGCCAGGGCTCCCGGGACGGGCGGGCGTGGCCCGCCAGGCGTCCCTCCCCGGGGACGGGCGGGCAAGGCCCGCCAGGCGTCCCGGACGGGCGGGCGAGGCCCGCCAGGCGTCCCGGGACTGGCGGGGGTGGGGCGAGGCCCGCCAGGCGTCCCGGGCGGGACGGGCGGGCGTGGCCCGCCAGGCGTCCAGGGACGGCGGGCAGGCCCGGCCCCGCCAGGCGTCCCGGGACGGGCGGGCGTGGCCCGCCAGGCGTCCCGGGACGCGGGCGAGCCCGCCAGGCGTCCCGAGACGGGCGGGCGAGGCCCGCCAGGCGTCCCGGGACGGGCTGCGAGGCCCGCCAGGCGTCCCAAGGACGGGCGGGCGTGGCCCGCCAGGCGTCCCGGGACGGGCGCGTGGCCCGCCAGGCGTCCCCGGGACGGGCGGGCGTGGCCCGCCAGGCGTCCCGGACGGCGGGCGAGGCCCGCCAGGCGTCCCGGAGCGGTGGCCCGCCAGGCTCCCGGGACGGGCGGGCGTGGGCCCGCCAGGCGTCCCCGGACGGGCGGGGCGTGGCCCGCCAGGCGTCCCGGGACGGGCGGGCGAGGCTCGCCGGCGTCCCGGGCCGGGACGGGCGGGCGAGGCCCGCCGGCCGTCTCGGGACGGGCGGGGCGTCCCGGGACCGGGCGATGGCCCGCCGGGCGTCCAGGACGGGCGGGGGCGTGGCCCGCCTGGCATCCCGGGACTGGGCTGGCGAGGCCCGCCAGGGTCCCGGTACGGGCGGGCGAGGCCCGCCGGAGGGGCGTCCCCGGGACGCAATCCATGATCAGTCTTTTTCAGGATTCCTGCAAGCAAGAAAATGACGTACATAGGTCATTGACCAGGAGGGAAGAGCCATCACATAGAGGCATCATCAAATGGTTAATTAACACTGTTTCGTTCCCTTCTGAATTGCTTTTTATTTCGACTAAACTTGTGCTTTTGGAAAATAGCTTTTATCCTTCAGTACGACTATTACATTCCCTGTTTGTTATTTTAAAAGGATACAGAGAAATCTGCCTCATTTTTCACCTTATAGGAACATTGTATTTATGCAGTGCTCGTCAGATTCGTGTGTATATAAAGGGATATGCGAATAGAAATTTTCTCCTATACACACATGCACGTAATATATGCATATTATATATATATATATATATATATATATATATATATATATCATATATATATATATATATATATATATATATATATATATATATATATATTATATGGGTGCCGTTATACCAGAACCAATCCAATCCCACTACATTTGATTCAACAAAAATTGTCCGAAATGAAAAAATATTGTAGCAGATGTGTTAAGTTTAACCGATTTCATTTTCCTACCCCACTTTCAACTTGGTATGATTATATATAACCCTCCTTCATTGAATTTTTACCTTTATTTGTCCCTCATATAAAATTTTATTATATAAAACAGTTTTTCAATTGGCAAGACCCGATATAGTGTTATAAAAAAAATATTCCTTTTTCTGCAGAATGCTGCTGGAATAGTCTTCCAGCTTCCATTGTTGACTGACCAAGATTAAAAAAAAAAATCCTTTCTTTGTTGTCTAGATGCCATAGATCCCTAAAGGATTCCCAAGACTTCGTATAAAATATGTCCCTCTCTCATAACTGACAGCAAGGAAAAAAATATCTGGGATTACCACGTAAAATATGTAATAGTTTTGCCAAATACCATAAAGGAAGTTATACGGAACTTTCCGAAAAAAAAAGTTATGTGAGCTACTTAATGCAAAACTAAAAAAAAAATGGAATGAAAATTTTGCAGTTTATCTCCACATGAAAGGGATTGTCTTCCTTTTATCACCATGAGTCTCTCTCTCTCTCTCTCTCTCTCTCTCTCTCAAACGTCGATGCTTGTAAAAAGTTTCCTTCTCTCTTTTCCCTAGCACACGTCCTATATTCGCCGATAGGAAACAGTGGATTCCTACAAAGCAATTCCTCATTCCAAATTCCGGATTCCCATTTCCCGAGGACATAAAACTTTTACGGCCATTCTACTGGTGTTGAGTACCTCAAATTCCAAAAACGATGCTTTTCATTTACAACATTCTTACATTTGACCTTCAATTCTTGTTTTTTCTTTTTAATTTTTATTGGTGTTTGTGGTGAAATCCCATTAGTATTCGATAAATACTAATGGCTATATCAACTGATTTCAATGGATGGAAAAACGGCAGAAGCAACATAGTCGCGAAATTTTTGTAAGACCATTATATTTAGGCTAATGGCCTTTACAGATTCCTCCATACAGGCGAAATAACAAAGGAAAAATAACACCATTACAAATTCCTAAATAATTGAAGCTTTAATGAACTGTTGCAAGTATTTCAGAAACTGAATTACCCAAGATGAAATCTCAGCCTGATCTTTACTTATATGTGCAAGAAAAAATTCAGCATTTAAAAAAGTTATTTTTGATTTAAATGTTGTTGGTAACTATAGCGCTGCCAGAGGTACGATTCTGGCTAACTTTAACCTTAAATAAATAGAAAGAAGACTACTAATAAGGCTAGTGGGCTGTAATCTGGTATGTTGGATGACTGGAGAGTGGATAATCAACTACCAATTTGCAGCCCTCTAGCCTCAGTAGTTTTTTAGATGAGAGGGCGGACGAACAGAGAAAGCCGGCACAATATTTTTCATTTAAAGAAAACTAAAAAGGTATCATTCAGAGAGTATCTTCATAATTATATTATTATATTACTGTATATATATATATATATATATATATATATATATTATATATATATATATATATATATAATATATATATATATATATATATATACACTTTATTAATGAAGCTTTCAAAAGCACCAAGAGCTCGTGTTGGACAAGGCTGCCTTTATCAACCAACATTTACGACAGATTTTCAAAAATTGAGTAAATGAATGCCTTTTGCAACGATTCCGACTTTTCTTTATGACTTAATGAGACTACTATAGAAGTATTTCAGAAATCCCAAAATCCTCCGTCAGAGGGGAAAGAATACTTTTAAAATTGGAGGATTATCTTCGGCTACCAAGGAAAAAACTCGGGAAAAAACTATTTTTCCAACCATCGAGCGGCTAAAGGAAGGAAACAACCCGTGAAATAAATTGCCACTCAAGGGTGTCAGAAATTCGAGGATTTTGATTTTTGTTTTTGTATGAACCTTAAAACTTTTTTTTTATAAATAGAGCATACTTAGTATGTCGATGAGAAATTGTAATAGACAATATTTTACAAGATTAAGTAGAGTTGTAACGACTAAACAAATGAACAGGTAAAGTTCAAGTTCACATAAATAAGTTTGTATGGTGTTTTTTATGTTCCATGGAACCAAGTGGTTATTCAGCAACGGGACCAACGGCTTTACGCGACTTCCGAACCACGCCGAGAGTGACCTTCTATTACCAGAAATGCATATCTCTCATTCCTCAGTGGAATGGCCAAGAATCGAACTCGCGGCCACCGAGGTGGCACGCCAACACCATGCCGACCATGCCACTGAGGTGCCCACATAAATAAGTAAATACAAAATAAATACGTAGACAAAAGAATCGATGAACTTTAAATTTAAATCCAGAATTCTTCTCTTACGAAAGGAAACGAGACAATATAAGGTCAGATTCTCTTAATAGCGCCAGAGGAAACTCGTCGTTATTGAACGCTACCGATTCTCTTCAACACTGTCATCCAACTCGCCCCCCTCCTCTCCCCCGGCGGGCAGGCAGCCGTCAGCAAGCTATACTTGCTGACGCAGTGTCATCCAGCAGAGAAATTGAGGCAATTTGCAATGCATATTCCCTTAAGCGTGACATAAACTGTATTGTGCGGGGAGGAGGGAACACAAAAGAATACGAGAGCTAAAAGTGAGGGAGAAAATGAGAGTGAAAATGTTGAAAAGACACTAGGGAGGGAAGTGATGAAAATGATCGGTGAAATGAAAAGGCTATTGGAGAAAACGGAACGATAGACAAAAAAGTAGTTGGAAAACGAGACAACTTTACAAAGAGAAACATTCAACTAGTGCTTAACAACTATAATGATAGCGCACATCTACGACATTGCGTTATTTTCACAACTACCATTTGCGTTTCTAGTTCAACTTTAAAGGCACTCCTTAGCAGCTGTCTAATTTATTAATATGGATACCAACCACCAAGACGAGCTCCCTTAAAAGCCTGCTTCAAACAATCTTTAAAAGGCTATAACCTATCATGATTATCCTTGGTTTATTTATAGTAATCTTACCTAGCCTACTATGAGATTCACGGCCTCTGTAACACGGTTTTTTCGCAATAACTTTTTATTTATGCATTTCATAAATATAACGCTTATTCAGAATACACATTATATCTACACATAAATTTTGACTGTATTCTGCATTACGTAGATTGAATAAATTTGGTACTTATAATGTAAAAGTGACTTTTTTTGAAGACGGGCCAACTTACTCAGAGAAAAGGTTTCGAACGCACTCATTACGTAACTTATGACAGCATTTCTTCCCTCTTTCTCGACGGATGATTGGCTATACGTAACGAAGGCTAAACCTCTGGCAACAATGATATACAAATTTAAATACAAGCAAAGCAGTACAACTTTATGAACTCTGGAACCTCTCCACTGATAAATGTCATAATGAACAAACCAACAAAATATGTTAATAAATACAAAAACACTTCGATTATTAGTCTAACTCCCAAAATAGGTTTCCTAAGACATTACAGTCTACTTTATAGGTCACAATCAGATTGACAAAATGTAGGGAATATTTGGTAATTTTTAAAAACATAGTAGACAAGGTTGATTTGATAACTGCTATATCCAATGTCAAGTAATTTTTATTTATTGGCTATCTACCTATTTACTGAAAAAAATAGCCGGTACCGTATATTGGCTTTAAACCTTCACCAATAATTATCGTCAGAATGATGACTTCATGAGGCTCCACCCACTTTGGTCTCGTTATAATTCAGGATAACACTGAAGGCTACCATGGGTATTGTTGGATTAGAAAATTTAACTTCTGGCTATAAAAACTAATTTCTCGAGTAGTTGTAAGAAGTGCTAAATGATCCTCAAGGATCCCAGCAGTTGGCCTAAACGTTTAATTCATGTATATTACTGCTATACTGTTGCGGCACTACTGCCACAGTAGTATTACTACGCTAGCACAGATACCCCACCCACATCCATGTATCGTTCCGCCATTCATAAAGTCTTTGGGTTTCAGAGCCGATGGAGTTTCTGTCTGGTGGATGGGCGGGGCAACATTTCGTCAATAGGTGTGTTTACCTTGCTTACGTAATGAATGTTTTTCGACTCTTGGCTTGTAATCATTGGCCATGGCGTCGACTAGATCATTTTTACTCTATAAAAATTAAAACTATCGGGTTTAGGTTATTGATAATGCTGACAAAATTTGTGTATGGTTGTAAAATATACATATGTCAACTTTCAGCTACATCCGATGCTTTGACAAGGAGCAAAGTCCAAAAAACCGTGTTACAGAGGCCCTGAATCTCATAGTAGACGTGCTAATACCCTAGGGCATAGATAGAAGAAGACTTTGGCCCAAGACATGTAAATTATAGTTTTAAATTAAATTACTACTCTGTTGGCTCCAACATAAAATGTTAATTATCTATTAGCAAGCTGTTGTTTTAAGGACAGTAATAATGTAACCTCAAGTAAGACAAAGCATTCATTTCTTAAATTTTCTCTAAATTAGAAGCTTCGACCGAAGACCGTTTACTTCCTTTAGGGGCCCCATGGATTTTCCCCAATTTTTCTCCTTTTTTACGTTCTCACCAGGACACAGTTCCGCTTCAACCCTAGAATGTGGGATCTCTCTCTCTCTCTCTCTCTCTCTCTCTCTCTCTCTCTCTCTCTCTCTCTCTCTCTCTCTCTCTCTCTCTCTCTCTCTCTCTCTCTCTCTCTCTCTCTCTCTGTCTTTCATATAAGAAAATCTATATCGCCTATGGAGATAAATTTGTAAAAGATTCCTTGCAATTAAAATTTAGGAAGTCGGCTTACCTGTGCATAAACTAGAAACATAGATTCTAATTTTTGAATTATATATTAAATATTATTCCAGAGCCCCTTTAAGATAATCATGATAATTGAACCCCCCTGCAACACTAAAAAGGTAACTAAAAAAAACTGAAGAAATGTAGATTTGTGAACAAGAAAAAAAAAATTAGTCTCAATTAATGGGAAGAAATGAAAAACAAATCAAGAAACCACGACAAACAAATTTCCCTATGAACACACAACGCCAGTTAATATAACGTAAAAACATCTTTCCCTCTCATGACACATGACGCATTCTCTCAAAGGACCTCTAATTCTCTTAATACTCCTTCAGACTAACATGTGAAGGAACGAGTTTCTGACCTCGAAGCTGATAAACGAAATCTTGCATCACCGAGAAGCCTCTCAGGAGGATTGAATGAAGGCGGGGAGAGAGAGAGAGAGAGAGAGAGAGAGAGAGATGAGGACAAGCAAGATGAAATGGGAAGAAATATTAGAATTTACCTAGTACACTGAAAAATGATTTCATCATCAATTTGTCTTAAAAATGTCCAAATTTATTCACAAATACACTTACACATACATCCGCAAACACACAAAGAACACACACACACACATTATATATATATAGTAATATATATATATATAATATATATATTATATATATATTTGTATATATATGTAATATATACATATATATATATATATATATAATATATATATATATATATATATCATATATATATGTATATATATATATATATATATATATATATATATATATATATATATATATATACTATATATATATATATATATATATATATATATATATATACACACACACACAAAGGTGATACTGATATCCTATCCATCAAAGAAATAATCGAAGCAAATTTCACAAAATCATCCTCTATCTCTCCCTCCCACCCACCTCTTTCATGCAACGATCTCTAAACGAGAGAAGAGTCATTTCACAGCCGAGTTCATGAGCAAATTTTGCCTCCTGTGTCATTCCAGACTTTAATGAAAGGAATGGAAGTATCCACAAATTGGGCCTCTGTGTGACACGCTAATGAACAACGTGCTTTTCATGGGATCTCTCTCTGGCTGATATCACTTTGAGTAACATCGAACAATGATACGGTGCTTCATGGTCTGTGCTGTTGAGAGAGAGAGAGAGAGAGAGAGAGAGAGAGAGAGAGAGAGAGAGAGAGTTACAAGGATTAGGATGTCTCAAAGACTTATTTGTTCATCCGAGGAGACATCGTGTGCTCACTTATCTCTAAGAGCAGGTTTTACTGTTTATGCACAATGTCCTAATGATTTTGCCTTTTAAACTGAGAGAGAGAGAGAGAGAGAGAGAGAGAGAGAGAGAGAGAGAGAGAGAGAGAGTTACGAGGATTAGGATGTCTCAAAAACTTAGTCCATCCGAGGAGACATCGTGTGCTCACTTATCTGTAGAGCAGTTTTTACTGGTCATTCAGTGTCCTAGCTTTTCTTTAAACACTTTTGACTGAGAGAGAGAGAGAGAGAGAGAGAGAGAGAGAGTATTAAATTCAAAGAACCTACAACACTTCCTAAAATTCTGAAGAGAATGCCTCAAAGTGTTTACATAGATGACAAACGCTATAACAATTCATAGAATCATAGCATGATGGTAAATCACCTCTTTAATAAGGAATGATATGATGGGCAGATAATGTTGGAATCTCATGGATTCAAATCCTGACCTACTGTGGACCGCAATACAAGAAATTATCAAGAAAGATACTTTATAGTCTGTACTGGAAAGATGGAAAAAATTAAAGAGCAAGAATACTTTTGGTCATAATACTAACACGTCGATACCAATGACGGTGCAAAAAAGAACTGTCTGGTCGACTGGTTTTTATAAATATTAATAATGTTACAATTTTACAAGACATCGCTTGGTAATTAATCACAACCTATATATTTTATGGCACAGTATGACAAATGTTTTAACAGCTTTCCAAACCAACCAAATTGATTGAATTTAAGTTATTCATAAATTCATATTAGTCACCGAGCTGATGTATTCTGAACTGATATATTTTTATCCTTACTTAATATGAATCGGGACAAAAATAGAATGAAATAATAATTACGTTGCATGCTAATGCTGCATCATTAATGATATGCATCATCCACCCTCAGGTATTCCATCGTTTATTTAAATGAGAATGTCACGCATGCATGAGTCTCTGCATTATTTGTGCTAATTCATGCTTAAAGGAGTAATCTCGTCAGTGGTCGAAGTCCCTCACAAATGTATTATCTATTGAAAATGCTACAAATATGGGTACATATAAATACTACTAGCAGGTGGTAGCAAGTATAAAAAATAACAAGTAAATCTATTTTTTATAAAATAGAATACCGGAAGAACTCATGAATTGTATAAATACTGAAAATAACCCTACCGTGCCTATTCCTATTTCAAGTAAAAAAAATGAAATTGGGTAACTAAAAGTCACTATTTTCCAGTAAGAAAACATACTATTAGTACCTTTGAAAGAGAGTAAACAGTGTTTGACAATTTTAATGTATATCTCTTCTTCAATCTATTCCTAGAAGACACACAATCTCTAATGGCTACATAACATTACCCTAATATACAATATAAAAGTTTGCTAAACATGAATACAAATATTTAGTAAAAATGTCTTTGTTCATTTATGTTTTCATATGAGAAATTTCTGAACTCTTGTGAAAAACGGAAACGTACAAAAAAAAAAGCTTCTAATTCATATATATTAAACCCAGTCAGAAAATGTATGTAAACAATAAATTATGTGCATATTTGCTAATTTGACTTG
>NC_087209.1:11724015-11771515 GCF_015104395.2 Macrobrachium nipponense | reverse complement strand
ACACGTGTGTCCTCTCTCATACTCACACAAACTCCCATACATACACACACCCTCACACGCACACATACACACAAATATATATGCGTGTATATATAACCTGAATGAAATATTTCATGGCAAACATTAACAGTTATCATTCAAATAATCCACTTGAATTCTTTCGACGAGATCTGTATTTTATTTCTGATTTCCTAACGACGGTTTAAACTTCATCTCCCTCTCATTTTTCGTGGATGTGGTTCCTCATCCATCTTTCTCGGCGTTAGTTCCCACGTAAACGCCTCGTGGTCCTTTTTCCCAATTAAGATCCGTTACAGCCTCCTATTTCACTGTGACTGAATTTCGAGTACGGATCTTGAGAACGCTTTCATGTTTGGACAAAAGAAGTCTTTTGAGCGCATGAGAGAAAGATGGAGACAGATGGATGTTGTAAGCTGTTTTGTGGTAGTATTCTGTTTGTTATCTAGTGAGGAAGAGGACTCAGAAGAAGTACAGAGGAAAGAAGAGAGATGTTGTCAATGGGACGCATATTGCAGTAAGCAAGGCCCCTCGACGTATGTTTCTTTCACCTACTCAACAATATGTTCCTCGTTGGACGAGTGGGTTACGTGCTCGCCTACCGATTCCGTAGTCCGCAGTTCGATTCTCTGCTCTGCCAACGTGGAACCAGAGGAATTAATTTCTGGTGCTTAGAAATTGTGCCGTAACTGACTGGAATCTTGTATATAATTAAAACTTAATGTGTTTCTATTTTTTTCTATGCAAGTAACACGTGCTACGGAATTAATCAAGTCTGCAATCCTGTTGTCAACCTTGGCTTCAGCCTCCCTTATTATACGCCATTACACACGTATTCATAATGACGGTACCCTGGTTTGGACATCAGGTCGGTTATGATGTCCTAAAAATGTCATTTGTCTTCGCGACGATCTCTTATAAAAACTACATTTTTTTTATTATATGGGTACAATAATACTGAAATTAAAAAAAAAAAAAAAAAAAACAATAGCCATAGCTCTAGGGTAATTGCAGATATTTTCTGTCAAAAAGAAAAAACTTTGTCCCCGATAACGCCTACGAATCAAATAACATAATTAATTGATGTCAAATCTTCAGAATGAATTTAAGTTGTAAATAACTTCCTGATCCAAAAACATGAATATAAGGAGAGGTTGTTAGTTGACGAAATGAAGTGTTATCACTTATTGCTAAAAATGAGAGATAAAACAAAAGATTCCTAAGTTTGAAAACTAACTTCAAGTTAAGAACCTTCCTGGGGTTCTAAATTATAAAACAGAAAGTAGTTCAGATTTTAATAACATAAATAAGGCCTTACTCTTAACCACTACAAATACACCTGGTGGTTCGCGTGACTTAATTTTTTTCAGAAACGATGTCTTCCTCTGAGGTAAACTGACAAGTAAAACAGGTAACTGAAGCTAGAATATCTCTCTCTCAAAAGCTCTAAAAAAAGAAAAAACAAAAAAACAGTATCAATCACAGCTCACCCATTTTACTAGAACAAAAACCTTACACTTGTACAGAACTATATATCACGCCAAGGTGACTAGCTTATAATTTATTCAGAGCGAAAGAAAGAAAACGAAACCTATTAAAAATTCATTGTGGCCTTTTGTAATATTCAACTAAGTCGAAGGATGGGAAAGGTTCACAACTTAGCAACGTCATATTTGGAGAAGACAAAGTTTAAATAGGAGGGTTTGTCGTTTTTTTTTAATTTATTTATTTATTTATTTTCTTTTTTTTTAAATACGACCTTCATTTTTATACACTTTGAATAGATTAAGATTACAACATGATTTCAAGTAACGTAAACAAAAGGGTCGAAGTTCGATTCTCGGTTGGGCGGAATCAGAGGAATTTATTTCTGGTAATAGAAATTCATTTCCCGATATAATGTGGTTCGGATCCCATAATGAGCTGTAGGTCCTTGTTGCTAGGCGACCAATTGGTTCCCTAGCCACGTCAAAATATCTAATCCTTCGGGCCAGCCCAAGGAGAGCTATAAAACAGCTCAGTGGTCTGGTAAAACTAAGATATACTTTACTTTTAAATGGATCTTGTTACATTAAGACCGACTACGTTTTACGAAAATTATATCTTTCAAGCTAAACACGGAGGTACCACAGACCATTCAGTGCTTAATACACTGAACACCTGGAGTGGTCAGAAAACGAGATAAAGAGATAAAAATAAATAAATAATTAATGAAATGAAGTACAAGGATCTAAAGGAAGAACTGGGAGAAAATCACACAGTGGCACTAATAAGTAACACCCAGAGAGACTGAAGAAAGGAAGAGGGAAATGTGGTCAACTAAAAGGCTTAAAAGTGGGCGTGGCTAGTGACCAAAGGGACCCTAACATTAGCAACGCTTGCAGTGCACCACGTGACGTGCACTAACGGCGCTACCTACCCACGGGGTCTATTTAATTCAATAAGTCCATAAGGGGTCGGCAGTTAGTCGTCCTAAGAATTCAGGTTACCGATTTATTAATGGCTGTGCCTGTCTCCTTCCAAACTCAATACCCGACCCCCACACACCCAACCCCAACCCCCAACCAACCCGCCCCCCTCTTTTTTCTACACTCTATCTCAATTTAATAGCTAACAAGTAATTAGTATAATAGATTCATATCAACCGCGCATCTGATGTCTTGGCCAGTCCCTTACGACGCTCCTGATTGGCTGTTGATAAGCCAATCACGGGGCTGGAAACTCTCAGTTTCACTCGAGAGTTCACATGGGCAGGATGTATGTTCCACCTCTCCTGAGGGATAGTTTTGAAAGACGTATCCCTAAGGAGAGGTGGAACATACATACTGCCTATATGAACTCTCGAACGAGACTGAGAGTTTCCAGCCCTGTGATTGGCTTATCAAAAGCCAATCAGGAGCGTCGTAAGGGACTGGCCTAGACATCAGATGCGCGGTTGATGTGAATCTACTATAAGAATAACAGAAAAAATCGCACACTAGCTCACGTGGAAAGCACTTGGAATTTGAACAATATCGTCAATATGAATTTTAGCGTTGCTGGAATAATTAAGAAGACTTTTTACGATTAAGAATATCATTGTGCTAATTATCATAATTAAGGATAGTTTTTCATAGGGCTTAACCAAAGGATTTGTTCATGAATGGAAAGTATGAAGTTACAAGGAGTTACAAGGATTAGGATGTCTCAAAGACTTGATAGTCCATCCTAAGAGGAAACATTGTTCGCTCACTTATCTCTAGGAGCAGGTTTTACTGTTCATTCACAGCGTCCTGATGATTTTGTCTAGCTTCCTTTTAAGCTCTTCCACACTGTTGCTGTTTACAACTTCTGGTGGCAGTTTATTCCACGTGTCACATATCTTGAATGTAAAGAAGTTCCCACAGTGGGATGTGTGTATCTCTTTAGTTCTAGTGAAGTAAGGTAAAGTTAAAGAAGTTGGACAGCTGACGAAATGACAAAGGCAGACAGCAATGCAGCTGAGGGCGGAATAGACGCTGCAAACCAACCTACTTCTACTTCTCCTCCTCCTCCTCCTCTTCCTCTTCCTCCTCCTCCTCCTCCTCCTCCTCCTCCTCCTCCCCTTCTTCTTCTTCTCTTGTGACTCTGCTTCAAGCTCAATGGCCTTCGCTTTTGAGGATGATAGGAAAGGGACATACCGTAAGATAGCATAAAAGCGAGCAGAGGAGCAATCAGTGACAGAGAGAGAGAGAGAGAGAGAGAGAGAGAGAGAGAGAGAGACCATAGAAGTGAGAGAGAGAGAGAGAGAGAGAGAGAGAGAGAGAGAGAGAGAGATAGAGATAAGAGGCATACAAATAACAGGCTCAATGAGTCTTATTTATTTATTTTTTTCAACAATCATGCCTTTCATTAGCTTTCGCAGATTGTAACTACAGAGACAATATACTTTCCGAGACTACAAAACATTCGAAACATCTACTATTATGAGCTATATGAGCCTGACAAAAATAAACCATAGCGGATGCCATGAAGGGAAGTGCTTCAGTGAAGAACAGACCCGAGTGTCACAGTAAAAGGTGAATGCCTATTTCAGTAAGTCGAAAAGACAATTTTAATTAAGTTTGGTGAAGCGTTCGAGTAAAGCGGAAACACTGTTTTCATGATCGTTTAGGATCGTAGAGCTGCCATTACACCAAAGAAAGGAGGGAAAAGTATGATCGAAAAAAATGAATCGAGAAGGGAAGCGCTTCAGTGAATGTTTTGTTGTCTCAGAGAGTATACTGTCTCTGTAGCTATAATCTGCGAAAGCCAAGAAAAGACATAAGTTAAAAAAAAAAAAACACTCGCTCGGCCTGTTACTTGTATGCCTCTTAGCCCTCTCTCTCTCTCTCTCTCGTCTCTCTCTCTCTCTCTCTCTCTCTCTCTCTTCCTTGTCATTTCAATGAGGATAAGAGAGTTGCATCAGTTTTAAAGACAACCCAAAAGAACTTCACACAAATAAATCCGACTAAGCGAATCCTGAAAGCAACGCATGTAAAAAAAAATCTATAAATGAAATCAGGAAAACCAAAGGACCAAGAATAACTAACATCAGCTCGAACCTAAAACTCCTCCTGGGCAAATCCGAGGAAGGAAATGGCCCCCGAAAATTTCTTTTGACGGAGAGAGATTTGGTCAAGTCTCGCCTCCCTCCCACTTGCGCGCTTCAGTGACCTCATCCTGGAGGTGGGGGGGGGGGGGGGGGGGGGGGGGGGGGGGGGGGGGGGGGGGGGGTGGGCATCATCATCAAGGTCAAGGCCCGGTTTCTCGAAGGAGAAAATGAAAGAAGGCGAGGAAAGTGTCATCCCGTGATTGATCTGGACGACATCCTACTTGAAGGAAAATCTGAGCCAAGTTCACTATATGTGGGAAATAGCAAAATAGTTAAAAGATGAATCGATACGAAAATCAGTCAATATCTGGATGAATGAACAGGGGAATCAGCGAAATGACTGAAGGTTTAACACGAAAGAAAATCAGTGAGGCAGGAAACTGATTATCCATTCAGTCAGAAAAAAATATAACGAACGAACAGATCAGTAAGTCTGTCACTCAGTCACGATATCAGTGAAATACCTGACGACATCATCAGTCAATGAACTGACAAACAAATCAGTTAACATATTAACTGAAACTACTAAAAATACACTAGTTAACTAATCGCAGGTCCAAAGTAAACACAAAGAGAGTAAAAAGTCTCAATTAATTAAATAATCAACTTTTCAGTAAAATTGCCATGCTTCTAAAAAAAATGTACAAGAATATTCAGTATCGTATAATCCCTTGAATGACGTTGACAGTTGGGACAGACTTATTCCAATCAAAATGATCGACACCAATGCAATAGTTTTTATGATTCATTCCGTTTTTTGAAGAAATTATTCACTGGCAGTTTATTTCAGATCTCTCTACTGTTAAATGGTACCGAAAGAGCAGTCATTGCCAGAAATTTGTTTTCACAGAGTTTGAGTAACTGCATCTGGTCAGATAGTTCATTATATCATGGTAAATGAAGTTCAGGAAAGGTAGTTCTCTTTTTGACCTTTATTGCATTAAAATCGCCCTCTCGTTCAGATGCACGACTGGTTCTAATCCATCCGACCCAAAAATTCACTTCAACAATGTATATATAATTATGCAGAGTTATCCAGTATTTATACTTGAATAATTACAAAATTTTTACTATAACCTCCCCCATTATATTTCAATGAGTTGTTATGAACTTAAAATTCCACTGAACTTAAATTTTCCTCTTTGCATTTACTTCACTAGGGAAGGACGTATCGTCTCGACCCTCTCGTACACAGCATCGCCGTCACGTTTTACAATTCGGGTACACTAGTTTGCATATTAATACTCAATTTGCTCTACCGTGAATGAACTTGAATCTTTCTTCACATTCCCCCTTCACAAAACCAGCCCACCAAGAATTGCTCACTAAAACAGGTGGATATTGCATAGTACCTGTCCCCATTCAGGATTCAAGTGCTGGGTTTTGTTCTCGAATCACACACAGGAAACAGTTCCAAGCTTTTTTTGTTTTTTGTTTTTTAGGGGGGAAGGGAGTGCCGGGGGTTAGGATTATACATTCAAGGGAGCCAAAGGCAAGCAAACGCTGTACAACAAAACGAAATCCATCCCTCCCCCGCGCCTTTCAATTCCCCGTTTTTCTCATTCAAAATACGGAGCCAAAGTTCATTCAGCTTTTCCTTCGGGTGCGTGATGCAACCCATTCATAAAGAAAGGGTTGTAAACAATCAAGCGGATCGATGGCAATTTCTGCCCTCACGCAGCTCTTCTTGTGCTAGTATTTGGCATTTCGCCATTCGCGCCCCCGCCCCCTCCCCTTTTGCTTTTCAGTTATTCAGATTTTTTTCTTCAAGTATTCTGATTTCTAACATTTTTCCTCCCAGGTCTTTGTATTTGTCATTTCATCATTGGCCCACACCCCCTTTTTTTTTTGCTTTTCAGTTATTCTGATTTTTTCCCCAAGTATTCTGACTTCTGGCATTTTTTCCTCCAGGTCTTCTGAATTCTACTGATATTTCTCAACCTCTGTAACATGCGTCTGTGATCGCTAAGGAGAGAGTGCCCTGAAATTTTTTGCTTTTTGTTTGCAGATATTTCCTTGCAAACAAAATTATCTAAAGGTTGTTTTCTTCAGTCTATTTTTCTCATAAAAAAGAAATTGTCCAAAATATATTTACTCGGTTAATCTGACTTCTCTTGTAAATGGGTAAGGATGGTAAAATTTAATGTCTGTACATAAAAACATTCTTTTACCATTACTACTTATATAACGTAACCTGTAGAGTACCAATCATAAACCAACGACGAAGTAAACGCAGACATTAACAACATCGATAATAATAATAATAATAATAATAATAATAATAATAATAATAATAATAATAATAATAATAATAATAATAAATTACTTGGATACCTTGTTAAAAAAAACATCTTAAAAGACGCGAATAAGGATGATTCTCGCCAGATGGACAAGTGTTTTGTGCGAGTGTGAAGAACGTAAGCAGCGCCCAAGGATTTCTCTTCATCCTTAGGAAGAGCCCTCTGGGATGGGGGACATAATCCTTCACTCGGTGCAGGATGCCTCCTTTCACCCAGAGGATATCGCCGAGGATGCGAGAATGGAAAGAGATAACAAAGGGGTCGTGACACTGCAGAAAGGGAAATGAAAAGGTGAGGAAATATATGAGAGAACTGGCATTTTGAAAATTAGTTTGTTCTCTGTTTCATATTTGTTTTTATACAGACCAGAACAGAATAAGTATAGAATTTAGACCACAGTCCAAGCTCTGGGACCTATAAGGTCATTCATCGCTGAAACGGAAACTGACAGTAAAAAGGTTTGAAACCGCCCCCCTCCCCCCCCAAAAAAAATGAATTTTACATGAACACATCATCCCAATTTTCAAACGACCAAGGTGTGATGGACCATGAACATTATAAGCCTTGATAGATAATCATTCTCTCTCTCTCTCTCTCTCTCTCTCTCTCTCTCTCTCTCTCTCTCTCTCTCTCTCTCTCTCTCTCTCTCTCTCTTTTCTCTCTAAGATCACACTACCTGTTCGTTTGTGTCATAAAGTAACGATTAAACTTCTAGAATTTCTGGAGGTAAATTCTCTCATTCCAGGTACTACTTAGGTAGCAGCCCGTTAGCTTACTCTTAAGACTAGCGGGAGATTTCTGTGAAGGTGAACAGTGGCTTTGGATAAAAAAAAAAAGAAGAGAGAGAGAGAGAGAGAGAGAGAGAGAGAGAGAGAGAGAGAGAGACTACCTTTGTTCACCTCTTTCTTTCTTCATTTGACGTTTTCTTCAAACTGGAAAGCTCCAAGAACGAGGGCGAACTAGAACACCGCTTCCTGCTGTCAGCTCTTCGCGCCGTTGTAAGAAAAGGCCAGTGACGTTTTACTTGTTTTCCTATTAAGTCTTCCGCAAAATAAAACAATTGCATTGGCTATTTGTCAGTCCGTCCGCCATCCGATCTTTAAACCTACTGAGGCTAGAGGGCTGCAAATGGGTACGTTGATCATCCACCCTAAAATCATCAAACTCACTAAATTTCAGCCGTTTAGTCTTAGTAGTTTTTATTTCATTTAAGTTAAAGTTATCCATGATCGTCCGTTTGGCAACGCTATATGACAAGCCACCATAGGACTGCGGTTGAAAGTTTCATGAGCTGCGGCTCATACGACAATATACGCTTAAAGACAACTCGACATCGCCAAAGAAACTTTTACTTGTTGTTTTTGTCATCGCTGCTTTTGTTATCGGTATAAATTTTGTTAGTTAAACGTTACGAAAACAGAAATGACAAATAAAAGAATCTAGGTTCGCTCCTTAATAAAATTAACGAATAAATAATACAGGATTTAATCAATAATAAGTCTCGCTTCACTGGTAGTAAAGCACCTGGCGCTTGACAGCCGAGTTCAGTAGACCTCAGACACGCCGAACGCAAAACTGATGGATCAAAATCACCTCCCCTTGAACTAACTGCTTTCAGTTTTTCTTAAAAGATCTTTCGAACAGAAACATCTGAACAACTTTCTAAATAAAAATTTTATCAGAGAAATATGATTTTTAAGTGAAGACTTATTCCATGAAATAGCTCTAGGTTGAAATATAAATGGAAAAATAATACTATGGTAAGAGCTCTAGGTAAAATAATAATTCATTTTGGGAGGGAAAATAAACAGCAATTAACACCTTTGATCTTATTTCCATGTCACTGAAATGCATGAAACATGCAATCAGTGTTTACTGCAAAAATATAGGGCGCGCTTTGAATGCAGTCAAAAGCAATATAGTTTAATCAGAACTTCTCGTTTATTGATTTCAGTGGAAAATCTATCCATCCAGTATGAGTGGAAACAAAATGGCATAACAAAAAGTAATATATATATATATATATATATATATATATATATACATATATATATATATAATTATATATATATATATATATATATATATATATATATATATTATATATGTGTGTGTGTGTGTGTGTGTGTGTGTGTGTGTGTGTATTCTCAAGGAAGCAAGTGAGACGTCTTCTGGTAATTTAAAAAGGCTTTATTAAGCGACGTTGCGGAGTCCAGCCCATCATCACGGCTGTAAAAAGGATTGATACACATAAAGCATAGTAAAATGACTCATCCTAATAACCAACATACATTTTAAAATTCACAGAAAAAACCTACTACAATGCTAAGAAAATTACCTTCTCAAGTGAAGGGAAGAAGTCGAGTGACCAGAAGAAGAAGGAAAGGTTCTAAGTAAATATAAATAGTTATGCCAGGTAAAGAGGGGTAGCGGTACTTTGGTTGTTTAATTTTGGAACTATTGTTTTTATGGAAAGCGATTCGAAGACAGCAAGCTCTTGAGGAGAAGAAGCCCGTGTAATGATTTTGAAGTCTTTGTATTCTATATTAAATTTGCATTTTTTTTTTATGTTCTCGAATGTTCGAGAATTCTGGTGAAGGCAACCGGACACCTGTTCTATAACTCACCCCCCTGTGGCAATCAATGCGGACTTTAAGAAGCCTACGTGAGCACTAGCACGATCCCAAGATCCCTGAAAAGGAATCTAGAAAAAACTAGAGGCTGAAGTAGCTCCAGGACTCATGCAGAAGAGTGTGATCCTAGAAACGGCGCACATAGTAAGAAAAGTGATGGACTCCTAAGGAGGCAGGATGCAACCCGGAACCCCACACTATAAATACCACCCAGTCGAATTGGAGGACTGTGATAGAGAGAGAAAAAAAAAATAATAATAATTGCTTCTAAGGGCAGGATTAGGCAGTATTGCTCACACCATTGTGGAGGAGAGACGGGAAATATCAGCATGCATGCCAATATGAACAGACAACCATAAAACAGTTTATTGCCGACATTGAGAAAGGGATTTGGGTATCTCGGAAGTTTTATGGGAATGTTAGACACCAATACAGAGCAACAGTCAGTTTTATTTTTTTTTATTTATCATAAACGAATATATCAATATTCTATCACGACGCTAAGGAGACAAATGCTATTTGATTAAATTCATTCGTCTTGTGGTTTGGTCTATTTAGTATATTATATATATATATATATATATATTATTATATAGTATATAGATATTATATATATGTGTTGTGTGTGTGGTGTGTGTGTGTGTGATTATTATATATATATAAATATACATTCATATATATATATTTAATATATATTAAATATATATATTATATTTAATATATATTGTATGTGTAATATATATGTATATATATATATATATGTATAATATATGATGTGTATATATATACTATATATATATACATATACTATACATACATATATATCTATACATAAATATATACATACATATATATTATATATATCTATATGGGTTATATATATATATATAATATATCTATATATATATATATTATATATATATACTATATATATATATACTATATATATATATATATATATATATATACATACCTTATATACATACATATATATACATATCATATATTATATATATATATATATATATATAGATATATATAATATACTATATATATATATACTATATTATATATATCTATATATATGTGGTGTGTGTATATATACATATATATACTATATATACTATATATATAATATATATATATATATATATAATATATATATATACATACATACATCACATATATATACATACATACATACATACATATATATATATATATATATATATATATATATATATATATATAATATAAATTTCATCTTAAAGATGCTTCGCTAAAACCTCTCAATATCATATCATTTCATCATTTCAGTCATTCTGAATATTCAAATTTCATTGCCAGTTGCCAAAGGAATCACGCAAAGAGAAAATATTCAACATTTCAACATCATCAAGATTCTCTCTAAATGATAAAATATATATCACAATAATTACTAAATGAATGAAAGACATGATGAAATATGAAGGAGAATTTGAAGTTCGTCATGCTTTAAAATTCTGTGGTTGTTTGAGATTCAAAAAAGGAAAAAAAACTACGAAAGAGAGGTTGAAAACTCGAGTCAAACAAAATATATAAATAATCAAGCGTGAGTCCTCACTTAAAAAGAAGGGAAGAGGAAAAAAGAATACGACACATAATTACATTCATTTCTGGAAGACAGAGTCCAGTCCAACAGACACAAAGAAGATTTTTTTTTTAAATATATTAATGAGTGTTACCATTTCATAAGTGAAGAAGGGTAACAAGGGAGTAGGGGAGAGGGACGGGAGGGAAGGAAACACAGCAGAAGATTGAAAATGGGGAAGAACAAAGGGTTCTTCGTGTTCATCGTCATATTTATGACGATGTATTAATAAATGTACAAGTACTTGCTTTTACAGTGCGAAAAATAAATAAATAAATAAATAAAATAAAAATGAACGTTTTTTTCCCTTGTGAAATTAACATTCTCCTGAAATGAAAGACAGACCAAATAGCAATAATAAAAGTCTGTTACTTAAAGAAAACACACTAATAACAGGCTAAATGACTTAGGAAGTACAAAGAAATACAAAGAGTCCCACATCCTAACAGTGGATGATATAGATGGGACAAAGTGGCCGACTGTAGCGTTAAATTATTCAAAATAGCATCTGTAGGATTGGAAGCAACTTGGTGTTGTGTGTGTGTGTGTGTGTGTGTGTGTGTGTGTGTGTGTGTGTGTGTGTGTGCGTGTCGTGGTAGAGAGAATGCCAGTTCATACGTATAAAATCTCACGGAAATACAATAAATCGCCATGAAAAAGGTAAAAATGCTAAAAATTTTTAACTACGGCATTTTCTGCGCATTATGCATTTCCGTGTAGGAAAGAGACTAATTCGGCATCTCTTTACATTTTGTCAGAACTAAACTGCGTTTCTCTTTATGACGCAGAAAATGCTGCAAAAAAAAAAAAAATAATATTAATAAAAAAATAAAAATAAAACTTTGGCTATGAGGCTCAGCATGACGAACGTTCATCAAAGCAAAAATAGTAAATGGATAATTATGATTAAATAAACAAATAAATCTTTTAAATGGGGAAAATCATAAGAGGTTATGATATGCAAGATGCATTAGCTCAAAGAGAATAAAAAAAAAAAAAAAAAAAAAAACACAAGCAAGATTTCGAGATGGATATTTCCATACATGGATCAGGTACAAAAAAGGGGGTGGGGTGCGGGGCGGATACGGTGTTTCAATACATAAAAAAAATTATAATAGTGAGATACCTGGGAAGAAAGTCACAAAAACTTGAATGCTAGTACTACAGCCTTACTGTATAGGGAAGGTCATATTCCTACGATAGTAAAAGTAATTAATAGACTAACAAAAAATACGCTCAAAAGTGCTCCATAAAACTTAAAAACAATAGCTGCATTTAATAAAAGAGTTCCCAATCGCAGGATAACAAATGAAATCTAAATAATTTTGGATATAATCACACACACACACACACACACACACACACACACACACACACACACATATATATATATATATATATATATAATATATATATATATATATATTATATATATCATAATATATATATTATATATATATATATTCTATATATATACATATAATAGTTTTATAGTTTCATTCACCAGCACAGATTAAAGGTAGTTATGAAAATTGGCTATCTACTTTTATTTATATCTATTAATTACCTGGCTATCATTCATATTCATATCTATCAATTATCTGGCTATCTATTTATATTTATATCTATTAAATTCCTGGCTATCTATTCATATTTATATCTACTAATTATCTGGCTATCTATTCATATTTATATCTATTAAATACATGACTATTTACTCATATTTATATTTATTAATTACCTGGCTAGCTATTCATACTCATATCTATTATTTATTTGGTTAGCATTCGTATTTATTTATTTATTTTAATTATCTATCTATTCTAATTCAGATTTTTTATCTATTAGATTATTCTGGCTTATCTATTCATATTTACATCTATTAATTACCTAGCTATCTACTCACAATTAGGTTATCATTCATATTTATATCTATTAATTACTTGGTTATCATTCATATTATATCTATTGATCACCTGGCTATCTATTCATACATATATCTAATAATTACCTAGGTATCTATTCATATTATATCTATTAATTATCTGGCTAGCATTCATATTTATATATATTAATTATCTTGCTATCTATTCATATTTATATATATATTCATTACCTTGCTATCTATTCATATTTATATCAGTTAATTATCTGGCTAGCTATTCATACTTATATCTATTATTTATTTGGCTATCATTCATATTTATACTTATAATTATCCATCTATCTATTCATATTTATATCTATTAATTATCTAACTCTCATTCATATTTATATCTATTATTAATTATCTGGGTATCATTCATATTTATATCTATTATTTATTTGGCTATCATTCATATCTATATTTATAATTATCTATCTGTCTCTTCAAATTTATATCTATTTAATCCATCCTGGGTAATCATTTCATATTTACATTTATTAACTTATTTATTGGCTAATCATTTCCAAATTTAATATTTATTAATTATCTTTCCTATCTTATTTATGGCTATCATTCCAAATTATATTTATAAATTATCTTCCCTCAATCTGGGTTCTCGGTTATATCTAGTTTAATCATCTGGCTATCATTCGTATTTATATCTTTTAATCATCTGGCTATGTCTCGGACAAGAAAGGAAATAACCCTTCCATTAAAACAGATTCTGAAAACTTCCAATTCAGAAACTTTCTACAAAAAATCCGGAGCGCGAAGCAACAAAATAAGGGACTCAATTATTCCTGAGGAACTGGAAAAAAAAGAAAGATTTAATGGGAGGCAACGCGATTAAGTTGACTCAAGAGTTGAGTTTTTTTTTTTTTCTGTTTCGGGACAAATACCAATTCGGTAGATTAGACTGGAAGTTTGGAAGTTCGAATTCACCAGGAAGTTGCGTCTTCAAAAGTGGTCTTTTTTTTTTTTTTTTTTTTTTTTTCGGGCGAAGAAGAATTTTTAAATTCTTTTTTTTTTTTTTTTTTTTTTTGGGGGGGGGGGGGACGAAGAATTTTCAGAGGACGGAAAAAGAAGTCAACGTTTTCCATTTCGATTTTTCACATGTATTAGGATAAAAGTGCGTAAGAAAACCCGCGATTCAAGATTTTTTGCAAACTCTGGGAAAGCAAAATGACTACATATTTTCTTTTTATCCAAAAGGCAAATAAATATCGAGCTTATCTCTACTCTAGGCGATTATCTGAAAGCAGCTTACAGCTGATTTAGCTGCAACAGATGTTATTCTCCCTTCAAACTAATTTCTCCACATGGTTTTCTGTTTTAGAAAATAAGAAAATTAAAAATTATTAATTTCTCTCAGCTACTTATACTTTACACCATATATCCTTTGCATTTTCCAGTCTTTATCGAGTATGCCATGAATTATTTTCCGGTCTTTATCGAGTATATGTCATGAAACTACAGCTCGGTCCGTAGAGTTACAAACATCTTCATCCCTTAAACTTTGAGATTCCTCACACACCTGTTTTATATAAAAAACCTGACTCGCACATTCTCTTCTATACCTACGCCAGTTCTCTCTCCCATTCCTTGGTAACAATTCCCTCGTCTAGACATACCTTACAAATCATGGCCAGCAAATCATTTACTAGCACCTCACCACACTGATATCGCAAATAATGGAGTAATATATATATATATATATATATATATATATATATATATATATATATATATATTATATATATATAGTAAAAGGAGCCCATAAAAATACCAAAATATAGAGAGAGAAATACTATATTTCAGAGAATGCTGTCTCCCTCTTCAGGTAAATGAAGAGGGAGACAGCAGTCTCTGAAATATAGTATTTCTCTCTCTTATTTTGGTGTTTTTTATTGAGCTCTTCTCATTAGATGGAATTCTGTTATAACAGAACATTTTTTATCAGTCACACAACACACACACACACACACACACACACACACACACATATATATATATAGTATAATATATATATATCATATATATATTATATATCTATATATATATATATAGATATATTATTATATAGAGGAGATTGAAAAGAAGAGGAGAGAGAGAGAGAGAGAGAGAGAGAGAGAGAGAGAGTAAAACCTTAACCGACAAAGAAAGATCGGAAATGACTTGCAGATTATCAAGTTCACTAAGACATTTTCCTTCGCCAACGAAATAAACAATTAAAGTGTTTCCCACCGGCGAAAAAAAAGACAGATTTAACGATATTCAAAGAGACGAAACTTTGTTCCTTTGTTTTATCAGACATCTTGGCTGAAAGCCAGCTCGACAAGCAAGCAAATCTAAATCAGGTTTCCCTTGAAGTTGTGCATTGGGAAAGAGCAATATTGTCCAATGCAGCGGAAACTCTTGTCAGAGGGAGACAACAAAATAAATGAACGGTTTGCTTTTGATTTAAATTCCGGGTTTCCTTATTATTATTATTATTTTTATTATTGGTTTCCTTATTATTATTATTATTATTATTATAAGTCTGGTCGCTGACTGTCTTTCATTATTTTCAACTCCAAAGAAAATACTCAGAAATCAACATTTTTATTTACGTAGGTCATAGGTCACGGGGTTCCTCAATCCCATCCATTAGCCTTCTCAAGAAAAACACAGACGATTATAAACTATGTTTTCATTATTTATGAAGTGTGTGTGTGTATTATACACACACACCCATATATATATATATATATATATATATATATATATATATATATATATATATAGATATATATGTATACACCATGCATATATACATATATATATATATATATATATATATATATATATATATATATATATATATATATATATATATATATATATATATATATATATATAATTTATTTAGTCAAACATAATCTATTTCTTTTTTCTTTATTCTATGGACTAACAACCCATATTACTCGTATAGCTCACCCGTATAAGTAATAATACCAACTTACTATTTTCCGGATGTGTGTTCTTAAAAAAACAAGTTCTATAATTCTTCATTAAATGTCTCTCTCCTCTCTCTCTCTCTCTCTCTCTCTCTCGCAACGATACGCAGCTGAAGCTGAATTCAATCGGCATCACACAAAGCAAACTCATAAGCATAGCCTGATCCTGGGTGTCACAAATACGTTGAATGAAATGACCTCAAGGCCACATGAAGGGATCATCTTCACCCCCCCCCACCCCGCCCCACCCCACCGGCATTTCCCCAACCCCCCCTAGCCCCCGCCTGGCACCAATGCAACCCATCAGCCTCTAAACCCCGATTGTCTCTGAACACTGGAGCCTCTACCTCTCTAATTGTTAAAGCTTTCTTATATAATTTGTGAGGCCGTAAGTCCCGTTTCTTGGGATAGCCGCGCCGTGTCGTGATTACTGTATTTTTTTCTCCCATTATCTACTCTAACTTTCGAATGACCAACGTATTCTTTGAAAGCTTGAATTTCAGTCAAGGGGATTTTTACTTAATCGCAGATATCAAGGGAGTCCTTTACACTACTAAGAGATAAAAGGGGTGTGTTCATCGTGCACAAAAGAAAAGCTAGAATCTAAACAGAAGAGGGATTATAATTTTAAACTATTATTTATTAGTGATCTGATCCAACTATTTTGTTCAACAGAAACCAAAAAACAAAAGCACTAATAATGAAAGTTTTATTATGACAGACTTCATTATTGGAATGACATAATTTATTTTAAGAGAAATGTTAGCAAATCACTTATACTTTCCACTTTGATCACGATTTTCATCAGAACTTTTGAGTCCACAATAGAACTGTAGTGGAAAATAAACCACGACTACATTTATTTACTTTAATTATATCTGGATTGCCACTTCCAGATCTCGTGTAACTCTGTGTGTGTGTGTGTGTGTGTGTGTGTGCGTGTGTGTGCGTGCGCGCGCGCATTTTCAACAGGACAAATAATAATAATAATAATAATAATAATAATAATAATAATAATAATAATAATACACGTCATGTAGGGGTCAGTTAATAATAATAATAATAATAATAATAATAATAATAATAATAATAATAATAATAATAATAATAATAATAACTTCTGATATGGGTAATTAATGACAAGCAAGAAAACCATTAAAAATTTGCTGGAACTATTCTGAACAACTTGTAATAAATATGACTAAGGGTCAAAGGTTAATTCAGTGCAAATTTCCCATCATTCTCTGCCCTCGTAAAGGCCTGGGTAAATGTGGGAATGACCTTGCATAAAAATCAAATTAACAATGAAGACACTGCAATAAAGTGGTAGGAAAAATTGCCCACAACTTATAAACACTTATTCCTCCATATCTTCTGCCTTGTTACTCATACATATTTACCTAGATCCAAAATTAAATGCCTAATTAGAAATACATTTTCTGTACCAATGTTTTATTTATATGATTGGATGAAGAAAGGACGCGTAAATAGAGATAGTGTAAAAGCATCTTTAAAAATGGGTGCAGCACACCAAATAGCTTTCAGTCATGACCACAGAACACCAAGTAAGGCGCACTGACGGCACTACCCCTTTTATTTAATAGAATAAACGGATATACAGTATCCTCATACATCCATAATCGTGTAAGAGAAATATACATAAAAAAAGGCTAAGAACAACAAGTAATGACATTTTTGCTCTCTCTCTCTCTCTCTCTCTCTCTCTCTCTCTCTATCAATTACAGAGCGAGTAATCTCCTGCTAAATTGGTGCAATTAGGCCTACTTAGGCACACGGTAAGTAGCTTCAAACAACCTTCACGATTAGCATTCCATTCAAGGACACAGCCTCCTGCTCAGGCAATTAACACGTGCTTTGTCCATCGCTTTTTCATCAGCCGTGTACAAGTGATGTTTGTTCAAAGCATTGCGAGCTTTGAAGTGCATGATAATTGAAAGTTTCTGTTGATGGGGCTGAAGTCTTATTAAATTATAAGGGATATATATTTATATATATATGTATTCCAATATAGAATCTGTCCAAGAGGGATATGTTGATAATGCAATGGTTAATATATATATATATATATATATATATATATATATATATATATATATATATATATATATATATATATATAAATAGAGAGATAGAGAGAGAGAGAGAGAGAGAGAGAAGAGAGAGAGAGAGAGAGAGAGAGAGACAGCGGGGCAGGGTTTTTTTTTCTATTTTCAGGTCATTCCTCATCTTTCCAAACTCATTCTGAATCTGTTAAATACATCGTGGGAAAATAATTTGCCACTGAAATAATAGTGATATCACTTAAAAAGAAAAAAAAAGGAAAAAAAAGAAAAAAAGAAAAAAGGGGGAACGGAAAATATTATGTTGGCCTTTTCTCAATCCTTTTGTAAAATTCTTGGTCCTTGTTTCCTATCTTTTACCTCCCATTTCCCCCTTTCCTTTCCATTTATCTGGGGGTGGGGGCGGGGGTGGGGAGGTCAAATGCGTCTCTTTCTGTATTGTCATAACCGAGATCCGGAAAGAAAGAAGCCGGGGTTTACGACTTTCTCGAGAAATTCTCCATTTTTTTTTTTCCTTTTTTGTTTAAATCAGAAAGAGGAGCTATTTCTGGACGTCCACCAAAGCACGAGGACATAATTCGTTGTCTTGTTTTACCTTCTGTGAGAGATAGGAAGTTTCGTCATCACGTTTATAATTATGATATGATTTTATGCCAAAGTCTGAGAACTTGTTCCTGAAGTTGTGAGGCGAAATTACAGATACCTTGGGGGAAGGAATGTTAGGTTTGTTCTTTCTATGTGCATAATTTCCTAATTCCTATCATATTATTATAAACCAAACTACAACCCTAGATGGAAAAACAAAATACTATAACAATAATGACCCCAAAATGGAAAGCAATCTAGTACAGAAAAAGAAACTGCGAAGCGATGAATAAACAAATAAAAAAAAATTAAAACAAATGTTATATTTCATTAGAAATTATTTTTCTGAACTGTTTAACATGCACATTATTTATTTTTTACATTTCCATTCTAATAAATAAATCATAAATATTCCATCCTAAAAATTCTGTGTTTTTAACTCGGCGCGAAACACCCTTTTCAGACCGTTTTAGGCTTTCCTATCCCCCAACAAGAACAACAACAGCGACAACAATAATAACAACGACAACAAAGCAGTTTGTAGGCTTACTCCCCGAGTCAGCGATAAGACAGAAAACGTTAACTAAATCAGATTAAATGACAAGAAACTGTGGAGTCAGAGTCATGCCAAACCGGAAAAATAAGGAAAAAAAAAAAAAAAAAAACATTTGTGCCACAACTTTGAACTTCTGATTCTACTACATGATTAAGAAGATACGGACGAGCCCTGAGATGTCATTCAGAATATCTTCTTCATACTGGTCGTGGAATCACAGCTCTCCTTCGTAATTCGAACCTTAATCCTGGCCAAAGTCCAACACCTGAGTCTTTCCTTTAACCTACAAATATCGTTCTAAAGCTCCTGCGAATAGGAAGGCCTCGTCTTTCTATTTTAAACATATAGTATTCTCAAACGTCTCTTTGCAAGCAATTTGTTAATTTCCCTATAAATTTCATTTGAATTAATTATACACTCTGTTTCTAGTCCCCGGCTAATCCCGTTATTATTCGTCACCACAAGTTCTCTCTTTGGTACGGTTTGTCAGTTTGCCTTTTTGTTTCTTTGTTAGAAGGATTACAAACAAAGTTCTGTCTGGACTTTTACGAAAACTCTGCCGAAGTCGTTCCTCACAGCAAGTAATCACTTTACGTGAGAGACAGAAATATAACTTTCCGGGAAACGGGTTCTTTTGTGTGGTGGATATTGCTTAACCTCGTTACCCCTCCAACTTGGGTCATTGTTTTTGCCTTGGTTTGTTTGACAGGAAGTTTACGAGTGGAATTATACGAAAATTTCACCAAATGTAACTCACATGGAAAGTTTTTATTTTTTTAATATGAGAGGTGCATAATTATTAAGATTTGGAGGAAGTTTGCGATTTCCTGAGGCTATTGTTACTAAATTAACTCTCTCTCTCTCTCTCTCTCTCTCTCTCTCTCTCTCTCTCTCTCTCTCTCTCTCTCTCTCCGCATTAATGACCACTGTTTCCCTAACACCAGTCTATTATCAACCTAATCCAGATTTCATCTAATTAGCAATCTACATCCTGCTCATTCCAGTAATGTAACCTTTCCACTCTAATTCCATTTTCCAATCAAGCAAAACACTATAACGTTCCCGTTCGTAAAGAATTATAATTCAGAGACAATTATAATTCAGCGTCTCTTAATTAAAAGTTCCTCTCCGGATTTCTTCGGTTGCTCATAACTTTCAGACACTTACTCTCAACTTAGCCACTCTTCCATTTCTCCCTCCATTTCTGGATAAAGTAAAATCTGGACTTCACCTAATTTCATCTCCTCTTGACCCCATTTAATTCCGGGAGTTCAATTTTTGATCAGATGACGAAGATAATTTCGTCCAGTTCCCGATTCCTCAAGAATTTTTGGAGGAATCGATCGAGGTCATGTGGCATTTAATTTCCGTCTAATTCAGCTGGGGGATCTATTTCAGCCAGTAATTACTTTAAATGAGAGAGAGAGAGAGAGAGAGAGAGAGAGAGAGAGAGAGAGAGAGAGAGCATTACGAAGCTAGTACAACTCATAAGCGTACTGATGGCAATTATCTAATTAGCTCTTCATATTATCTTCTGAGTGGGCCAGTTCTTGGGGGTTATGTACTAATTAAAATGCCATTGTCAGACAGCACAAAATAATCAAGATATCTGGTCAATTCATCGCAAAAGTTAGCAACATGGAAACGCTATTACCTGCTCGCTTTCATCTACAAATGGAAAAAGCGAATTCCTTACGTCAGTGCTTCATGAATTTTTAACGGGACTAAAATTCGTATCATTTATTCATTTACTATTCCTTATGCGTTTTCCTATTTCTTCTTCCTCTGTTCTTCCTGTCTTTCTCCTTTCATTCCTTACCTCCCCATTTTGTTTCCTTCCCTCCGCTATTTATCCGCGTTTCCACCCTTGCTTCCCATCTTCCTCTCCTTCAACTCCCACTCTTTTCTCACTTCCTCCATCCTCTCTATCTCTCCTCTTTTTTTCCTGCCTTCTCCCCCGCCCCCTCCAAATAACTAACAGAGAATGATAAATCTAAAGGACCCTACATACTTATCGAATCACTTCCCAACGCCAATAATACTTTAAGTTCATTTGACAGAAAGGAAGGCTCTGATGAATTTTCCAGGTAAACCTGACAGATTCCATGAAATTTTCCAGGTAAACCTGACAGATTCCATGAAATTTTCCAGGTCAACCTGTTAGATTCCATGAAATTTTCCAGGTAAACCTGACAGATTCCATGAAATTTTCCAGGTAAACCTGACCGATTCCATGAAATCTTCCAGGTAAACCTGACAGATTCCATGAAATTTTCCAGGTAAACCTGACAGATTCCATGAAATTTTCCAGGTAAACCTGACAGATTCCATAAAATTTTCCAGGTAAACCTGACAGATTTAATTAATTTATCCAGGTAAACCTACCAGATTCCATGAAATTTTCCAGGTAAACCTACCAGATTCCATGAAATTTTCCAGGTAAAGCTGACAGCTTCCATGAAATTATCCAGGTAAACCTGGGAGATTCCATGAAATTATCCAAGGTAAACCTGACAGATTCCATGAAATTATCCAGGTAAACCTAACAGATCCCTTGAAATTTTCCAGGTAAACCTAACAGAGTCCATGAAAGTTTCCAGGTAAACCTAACAGCTTCCATGAAATTATCCAGGTAAACCTGACAGATTCCATGAAATTTTCCAAGAAAACCGACAGATTCCATGAAATCTCCGGATTGCAGAAACTGGACAATATCGCCTCCATCATCCGATCAAACATCCACCAAGCATAATGAAACGGGGTCAAGGAATACGTTAAAAATCTAGCTTGTCAAACACTACTTTAATTAACTTTAAAATCCATTTACAGAGAGGGTGAGGGAGGGGAGTGAGGGCGGGTGGTTGGAGTAGCAGCCGCAATATGCCATCAACCCCTGCCAAACGAATAATATAAAATGCTGGTTAATGAGTTATTGCCTCGTCTCTGGTTCTTTTTCGTTCCGCAAATAGAATATTTATTTTTATGCTTTAATGGGTCAATGAAATTGGTGTGGAACGAATGTTTCACAAGAGAGAGAGAGAGAGAGAGAGAGTACATGAAGGCAGTGGTTCATTGATACTCCCTGACGTTGATGAAGGAATTTCTGTTAAATTTAGGAAATTGGTTGAAGGAACCAAGCAAAAATTCCACTAGCTTGTTGTGAAGTCGAGGTTCAGAACACTTTGTTCGTTACTTATTTTTAAGTTTCCCAACTACTTTAGATATATATATATTATATATATAGATATATATATATATATATATATATATATATATATACACACATATATATGTATATATATATATATATATATATATATATATATATATATATATATATATATATCTAAAGTAGTTGGGAAACTTAAAAATAAGTAACGAACAAAGTGTTCTGAACCTCGACTTCACAACTCTCTCTCTCTCCCTCTCTCTCTCAAGTAATTTTAGAAAAATTTTTTAAAAAAATACGAACAAAGTGGTTTTGACCCTCGCCTTCACAACTCTCTCTCTTTCTCATCTCTCTCTCTCTCTCTCTCTCTCTCTCTCTCTCAGACAGAAAATGAAATTGTTCCCAGAATTCCCAACGATTTCTCAAAAAAAAAAAAAAAATGGAAGTATCGACGGAATAGAAAACGGGATGAAATCACCTCGGTCACGTGATCAAATATTCAACGGGAATAATGAAAAGGGGTCAGAGCAAGAGGCAAAATTCAACCGTGTCAAACATTTGTTTAATTAGCTTTCAAATCCATCGGCGATGGAGGGAGGTAGGGGGATGGGAGGGTAGGAGGGAGGAGGGAGTGAGGGAGGTAGAGAGGGAAGGGGAAAGGGAAATCTCTCCAGTACAGGGTGAGCGACAGAGTCCCTAAAATTCTGAAAAGTGGTTAATGATCTCTCTCTCTCTCTCTCTCTTCTCTCTCTCTCTCTCTCTCTCTCGTTACCATTTCCGTTCCGGACATGGGATGTAGCATTTTAATACCTTAATAGCTTAATACAGACTTGCGTCAAGCTATTAAAGACAAGAGAGAGGAGAGAGAGAGAGAGATAGAGAGAGAGAGAGAGAGAGAGAGAACTGGTTATAGAGACAGACAGACAAACATGTCGGAGTGTGTGTGTGTGTGTGTGTGTGGGTGGGAACACCGAAATTCCGAGCTCAGCGCCGACAATTCAGCTTAAGAGATAATTCAGCTTAAGAGACATTTCAGCTTAGAGACAATTCTGCGAATGACGATTCAGGACAAGGACTATTCAGCACAAAGACATTTTGCGAAATAAAATAAAATAATCGAAAACGAAGAAAACAGTCATCAGATTAATTTTTTATATGCAACATATTGAATTTTTAAAAGAAGACAAAAATATTTATTGAAATGACATAGTATAAAATATTCCTGTACAAAAATATTCATACTAATTTATATCTGCAATTCATGAAGTAGCTTATATTTTGTAAGTATTCCAATTTGTTTGCTCGATTCCCATATTTACTAACTGGCATTTTTATTGCCTTAGCTGTTCTCTGATCTCTGTCCAGCTCTGATTTTCAGTATCCTTTTCTCTGCGTTGTTTTGCTCCAGTTTCAAAAACTCCACAAACTTATAAAAGGTTGGGTGGTTATAACCCAATGTTAACTGAAGACTTCGGTGCCACCCTTCTAATGAGTTATTGGTCTTTGGTAGGTCTCCCTGCACCCGATCAAAAGTAGTCCATAGCTCAGGTTAAAAATAGCATCTCTCTAACGGCGTCGGAAGGGACGACCAATCCACGTATCCTCAAAATAATTCGTTAAATCTTCCAAATCAGGAGGCATAACACCTTGCAATGTTTTCGAATATGCTCTTCGCTTATAATAAAACTGTAAGATTTAAAGCCTGTATTTTCCGCCATATGCACTGAGCCAGATGAAAAAAGTAACCACTTACTTACGTGCCCTCAAACACATTTGAAAATGCATTTTGAAAAGCCTTTTCAAAATCACAAAGCATAGTATCGGGCGACATATCTGGGGCTAAATTCAAATTTGTCCTTAATGCCCTTTCTTATGAATCATTTTTTGAATTTCAAAAATAATTTACAAATAAAAACTAATTTGATCACTGTCTTCTTAATTGTCCATGCTTTAGCTTTACTTCGCCAAACATTTCGCCAAATAGTCTTTGCGCTGAATAGTCTTTGTGCCGAATCGTCATGCGCTGAATTGTCTCTAAGCTGAATTGTCTTGAGCTAAATTGTCGGCGCGGAATTGTCGGCCCGTGTGTGTGTGTGTGTGTGTATTTAATCTAGTGTGGTTGTTGTGTGGTGTGGAGAGAGAGAGGGGAAGACGAGAGAGAGAGAGAGAGAGAGAGCACGGGGTATTAACGGCATGAGGAATAACTCCCATGGCCCATAACACTCAAGGACTGCAAACATAGGGTGGGACTCCATCAATGAAAACGAAAATAGAATAAGCAATAGGGAAGGATTGATCAATCGGCACAAAGAAATGAAATAAAATAAAGTGAAGGAAAAATTCCCGGTAGCAGCAGAGACAAATAGGGACGATATTTAAAAACAGACTTTTTATATGAGATACTAAAAATAATTTTCTGGGAATTTTTTCAAGATAAAGGACGGGAAATATCTATACCAATCTGTAATATCACACGGACAAATGAGAGACTAATAAAGTTATAAAGGAACTGGCTTTTTACCAAGAAACCATTGTAATCAGTATCATGCTTGCCAAAGGTAATTCAAGGAAAAATTAAGGTAATATTTCATAGTGAATTCAAGGATACATTACAAGAAAACATCACAACAATCAATAAATCAAAGTATTATGAAACCCACTGATGTTATATTCCATAAAAAAGTGTAAGTTAGATCATAAAAAATAATTTGCAATAAACTAATAAGAATTACATGAAATATCATAAATACAGAAAATTTACCACAATTATAATAATTGACGTAAAGACATTTGAGGGAAATAAGCAAAAACAATTTATGTCATAAAAACATAGCTTAACAATAAACTAATAAAAAATTATGTGAAATATCGTCAATACAGAAAATAAATCATAATTATAATAACTGAGGTAAAGCCATTGACTCAAATAAATACGAAAAATACTGTGGTAAAACAAAAACAAAAACAACTTAGTCATTTTAATCCAATTAAATTTCGATGGAAATCCCTAACGGATTCACATGGCAATATTCTAGAAGTAATCACACCCCATTAAAATTCACACGACTGATAAATCATTCGCTGTATAGTTTGACCATTGATAACAGGGAACTATATATAATACCACCAGCACGACTTTGAAAGAGGCAATTTTGAGAGACGATTACACAGTGTCATCAATTTTATTTTTATTTTCTTTCTATTTACTACAATTGTTAATTTTTTTACGAAAGACAAATAAAGCGTTGATTATTTCTTATTTTCGTTCTGTTTACTACAATTATTAATATTTTGAGTAGGAATGGGGGGGGGGGGGGGGAGACGAATACAGCGTTACCAATTTTTATTTTTATTTTCGTTCTGTTGACTAAAATTGCTAATTTCTTATTTTGCGAATGACAAGGTGAGCTATTAATCAGCTCAGTAGTCTGGTTAAACTACGATATAGTTAGGTTTCCCTAAGGAAGTGCCATACCAAACGCAATGCATTTTCTTTCATTCTCAAACCTCCACATCAAACAAGGTCCCGGTACGTGAACTCATTCCCTAAAATTATGCCTGGAGTGAAACACACGGAATTGAAACGCTCCGCGATTTTATCCGATATAAAAAAATCCTAGAGAGAGAGAGAGAGAGAGAGAGAGAGAGAGAGAGAAATAATATCTGTCACGTAATCAAGGATTCAAAAGACATAATGAAAAGGGTCTCGAGGGAAGAGAGAAAAGTTGGCCTTGTCAAACGTCACCCGAATTCAGTTTAGCTTTTTTGAAAAAGCTTCGTCGACGTGAGGAGGGGCGGGAGGGGTGAGCAGGGGGCGGGGGGAAGGAGGCGGTGAAGGGGGGAGGGGAGTCCTTCTGGGATGATTACGTCACGTCCATAAATGAATTCCGTAAAATGATGTTAATGAATTATCGCTCCGTCCTTGATTTTTTTTGGGGGGTGGGGGGTGGTGGGGGTGGCGCTCTTTTAGGCTTTAATCGCTTAATGAAATTGTAGGCGGATAGGTTAGATGAACTGAATAACAGAGAGAGAGAGAGAGAGAGAGAGAGATGAGAGAGAATACGTTCGGTTGGGGAGGGGCGACAAAACAAGCTATAACAAAGGTAATACATAAGCGCTTGGGACTACGAGAGAGAGAGAGAGAGAGAGAGAGAGAGAGAGAGAGAGAGGGGGGGGGGGGGAGACAAGCAACACGCGATAATGGAGAGGAAATAATGCACTGAAGAAAACAAAAGCAACAGACGAGGACGAAATGAATACAAAACAACACACTTGAAGGCTGCACACAACCTTACGAACAAAAGGTCAATCTAAAACAGGATATAACAAAGGAAATAAGAACAAGATAATGACAAACTAAAACACAATATGACGAAGGGGATGAGATTAACATAATGATCAACTCTCAACCCTTGCAACGCCATGCGGGCTACGAAAAGAAGGGGAAAGGCGTCGAATCAGAAAGAGGAGGTTAAAAAAAAAAAAAAAAAAAACATCGGAACTAATCAGGAATAATGTGACAGATAAAAGGAAGGAAGAGTAAAATGAAAAAAGGGGGGAGTGGGGTGGATTGACTCCTCCATAAAGGGAATTTTGGGAATTTTCTTTACCGGGTCTCATGTTGAATGAAGATTATACTAGGAATGGATGACAAAGGTCCTGTGACTGACGTCGACATGTGTCAGGGGAGATGCAAAATGAATTGTAAAACGAAATGCAAAATTAATTTTATCATTAAAAAAAAAACATACCCAAAGTAAATTGCTGATAGACTGTGAATGTAATAAAATGTCATGACTGCAGAAGCCACAGACACAAAAACTGTAAAATGAAATATAAAGTGATTTAAAGATTTAAAAATACATAAAACCCTAAAGTACAAATATAGTTATATACAATAATGTTACAATTGTCGATCGCCAAAAGAATAAAAATAAAATTCAGATTTATTGAATCAGTTGAAAATACATAAAACCCTCAAGTAAAAATATTGTTAAATATAAAGTTATAATTGTTGAGAATTTAAATCAAATTTCATAATTAACAATGGAAAATCTACATCTTTATTCGAAAATATTTAAAAATACACAAATTCATAGTTACAAAAAGGTCAGATATAATCAAGTTATAATTGTTGGGAATGAAAATAAAATTTTATAACCGAATAAGTCTCGAAATCCAAAAAGAGGTAAATGATATAAATGTGGAAAAGCAACAAGGAAAAAAAGAAAAGTGAATTTCAATAAAATATATCAATGATTAATTAAATCTGTCAGTAAACTTATCCATGAATGAACCTGGTCACGTTAGAAACATTTATAACAGAATGAATTAAATAAATTAAAATCATCATTTCGCGAGATTCATGAGGGCGACGTTATCTTGGATCATTTGTCTAAATTTGAATAATTCTACCCCATGACTGGACGGTTAAACAGACTTTAAGACCCTTTTCTGCAACGGACGATCAATTTTAAGTTAAAATAAACTATTTACTACATCTTGATTTATATACTCATGCCAAGTCAGCTTGATCAGTCCATTTACCGGCGTGCAGCCGAATTGAATATAGAACTTAGGACAAAGGCCTAGCACTGCGACCTATGAGGTCACTCAATGCTGAAAGGGAAATTGACAGTAAGAGTGTTTAAAAGGTGTAACAGGAATAAAGCTGTTAGAGAGGTTGGACAGTAAAATAGAAGAAAGAGAATATGAACGGAGGTACAGTAAAAGGGATGAAAGAGGTTGCAGCTGGGGGCCGAAGGGATGCTGCAAAGACCCTTAAGTAATGCCTACAGTACACCACGTGAGGTGCACTGACGGCACTAACCAGGCCCCCATCCCCAATTTCGGTGCTGAAAACCCAAAATAGTAACGAGGAACTTTTGAGTTTGGCGTCAATTATCTCTGGCGAATAATTTGTTATTCTTGGTAAATCATGTAAGCAAATCATGTTTATTATATTAACAAATGTAGGAAAACAACACCTTTACTTGATAAATATTGCAAATACATTATGCTATATACTAGTTTATAACAGTGGAAAATCGAGCTTTACCTTTTTTGCTTCTAATTCACAAAAAGCGAATACACCTTATCAATATGAAACAACAGAGTTAATAAAGAATACACTCATTTAGCATTCCACATTATCCTTCAGAATGAATTCCCCCTCTTTCAGGATGTTCCATGGAATTCCTGGGACTTGAGTAACTATAATGGAATATTCTCTTATTCACAGGGAGAGTGAAGGTAAAACCTCGTTGTTGCTGCATGGAAGATTGTATCGTACAAAGATGCAGATATATTTTTGCATTACGAAGAGAAAGTCTAAAAATCTTAAATGTCATTAATGCCGAGATAAAAGAGATTATGTATGTAAAACCTCATTAGTTTTAAGTTAACCTCGTTTGACTTATAAGTATTCAGAATCCATAAAACTAATGATTCACGTCTTTCAAAAAAAAAAAAAAATAAGCTGAAAATCAGCTCAATATTAAAAAACAAATCTAAGAAAATGCTATATGTCATATCACCTTCTTAAAGAAATTCTATCAAAAATTTTTATAGACCAATCATCTTCAAGGCGGTCGTATATAGATTAGATCTACGATACCATCTTCTTGAAGGATTTCGATAACAAATTTTCCCCAGACCAACCCATCATCTCAAGGCAATTCTATAAAAACTAGATTTTCGATAACATCTCAAAGCCGAACTATAAACCACTGCATTTGTGAGACCATCAAACATTCCCACATTACCTACCTCATCACTCTATATAAAGACATCACCAAGAATACCTATAAACGTGAAAAGAAATGAGGAATAAAAATATGGCAAGATAAAAACATAAAGAAACCGAGATCAAAAGCTTTTCACAAAGGTATCAGTTGAAACCGAGGAGAAATTAAAACTTCAAAGGCTATCGGTGTAAAGGCAAGAACCTCCATTCATTGCCTCTCAAAGATAACGAAGGGGGTCAAAAGGGGTATCTAAAAAAAATTAATAAATAGATAAAATAAATAAAATAAAAAAAAACAGGCAGCCAGGTGATGGTAACAAGAGTTCCATAATGTAGACAAATCGCGTAAAGGTAGGCAATGCAGTATGATGACCAAGTATCACTGAACCGCAAAATATACATTATTATAAAACTGGCAAAATCAACAGATTGATTTCAAGCAAATATGTATACGGATAAGGACATAACAAACGAAGTTTTAATACTTTATGGAACCACAGCCTGAGTGGGGTGGGTGCATATGGTTGAATGGATGCAATATGTATGGAAGTACAGACACACACACACACACACACACCACACACATAATGCACGCTGGAATGGATTATAGAAGTTTGGCCAGAGGCCCCCAAAACGCTAGGGACATATAAGGTCATTGCAACCTCGAAAGGTAAAATTGAGCAGAAAGGTCTGTAAGGTGTAACAGGAGGAAAACCTCGCAGTTGCACTATTAAACAACTGCTAGGAGAGGATGGAAGATGAAACAAAAGAGAATGTGAATGGAGGTACAATAAAAGGAATGAAAGGGGTTGCGATGTGTCTAACGTTTACATCAGGACATCAATAATCAATTGCACTAATACAAATCTGAAATCAAAGTCGCCTTACCTTTTCATGATGGACGAATACTCCCATGACGACGTTGTAGTACATGCGGAAGGGCCCATGAGAACCATGACGACGAAAAAATCATGTTCTGGAACGAAGAAAATGCGAAAAAAATATTAACAAAAATACTGATATTAAGTCTCAGACAAGTATTCTGATAATTTAATATTTCCAATAGTATGGGAAAGTAAATCCACAGTAGCATGTCTTGATTTTGATATTTTTTTATATTATATAAAAAGCAGAAAGCTTTCGATGACTTGCACGGTCCTCCTTGTCAATCTGACTATAATACAAAAAGTGACAACACAAAAACTTTGTTTTTGACTTGTTTACAAATAGGTTGTTTGAAGACGGGTGGCATTAGTTGTGATAACACTGGAAGTAATACTATAGTAGATTCACATCAGCAATGCATCTGATGTCTAGGCCAGTCCCTTACGACGCTCCTGATTGGCTGTTGATAAGCCAATCACAAGGCTGGAAACTCTCAGTCTCTCTCGAGAGTTCACATAGGCAGGACGTATGTTCCATCTCTCCTGAGGGATACGTCTTTCAAAAGCATCCCGGAGGAGAGGTGGAACATACATCCTGCCTATGTGAACTCTCAAGAGAGACAGAGTTTCCTGTGATTGGCTTATCAACAGCCAATCAGGAGCGTCGTAAGGGACTGGCCTAGACATCAGATGTACGGGTGATGTGAATCAACTATAGTAGTATTATAAAAGATTTATAGCAGAGGTCATAATAAAGCTTTTAGGCAATTTGTCATCGAACACTTCTATTCAACATGTTGGGAATTCCGTCTAACATGACCAACATGACAAATCACTGACATGGAGATATGGCTCAGCATAATCTTCTACAACTTCTACTTCTGCTCATAATACCACTTGCTTTTGACGCTTTTAATTCTCTTCGGCCCCATGTTCATTGTTAACCATGCACTAAAAGCAGAGCCTAATGAATTGAACATGGAATTTAGGCCAAAGGCCAAGCACTGGGACCTATGAGGCCATTCAGCGATGAAACAAACTGACAGTAAAAGGGTTGATGTGTGTAACAGGAGGGAAACCTCAAAGCAGTTGCACTATGAAGCAATTGTTAGTAGAGGGTGGAAAGTAAGGTGGGAGAAAGAGAATAGGAAAGGAGGTACAGTAAAAGGAACGGAAGGGGTTGCAGCTATGGCCCGAAGGCACGCTGCAAAGAACCTTAAGTAATGCTTACAGTGCACTGCATGAGCTGCACTGACGGCACTAACGCGTCCCCCCCCCCCTCCCCTTAAGGAGGCAGAGCCCAATGGTGTTAGTTTTCGTACTTTCATAATCGTAAGTAAAAGTTTACGACTTACTAATGCACCAACTACGATCATCTGGAAAGTCTCTACGAGTCTTCTAACCAAAATTTAAGGATGGTATTGATATCACTTTAGCTTCTCCACGGCTTGGGGATTTCCTCCGGATTTAGGACTTACCTTAATTTGAATCTCATAGAAATAATGGGATTTTCGCGGATTTTGGTCTTTATGTTCACAGGATTAGATCATTTCTGGCCATGAATTATGTCATCTCTCTCCCTCTCTCTCTCTCGACATACATACGTCCACATACATGGTACTAAAAATAAAAAAAAAAATATTAGAAATCTGAATGAACAAGACCCTACTGAAAGACGTCGCAAAGATGAAAAATGTGTGGCCTAAACCTGCGATAAAATTAACAATGGGGAAAATCATTGATAAGTATACTTTATTAAATAACCGATCCGAAGACAGTAACGAGTTATATATTCTGAAAAGGTGAAAACAGACATTAATTCGCCTTTTATAGGGAAATTGCCTCTCTTCGAGACGTGTAAAAAGGTTCAAAAGAACATTAATTCACCTTTTATAGGAAAATTTCCTCTCGTGTAAAAACTAATCCACTGGTCGCCTTTAGAGCAAATATTCACTCATTCCTTTTCCTTCAAATCCGAAGCATTTAATTGGGAATTTCGTAAAAATCTCCGTAAGTCTTTATGGAATTCACGAAGGAAATTTATTAGAGCAACATATTAACGCTGCCACAGGACGTAAATGAATCGACTTGTTGTCACTGGGCAGGAGAATATTGGTAGAGGAAGAAGAAGAAGAAGAAGAAAGAAGAAGAAGAAAGAAGAAGAAGAAAAGAAGAAGGGGAAGGGGAGGAGAAGAAGAAGAAGAGAGAGAGAGATAGAGAGAGAGAAACCGTTGAGAAGTCTGAACAGGTAAGAGAATCGTAAGGACCATGATAACTTTAAAAGAAATAAAAAAAATTAGAGTAATAAAAAATAGAGAGAAATGAAAAGAGGAAAAGAAGCCGATAAAAGAAGGTCAAAAGAAAAGATTTTGTTTTCGCGAAGGGGTGAAAAAGATAAACGAGAAGAAAAATGTGAGTCAAAGAGAGAGACGGAAAGAGTGGAGAAACGAAAAAGTGAAAATGAAAAAAAGATACATAACGCCGAGAAGAGGAGAAACGATATGCGAGGACAGAAAGGGTAGAAAAAATATGTACAAAAGAAAGAATACCTGAGAACAGAAAAGGAAAAAAAGATGAGAGGGGAAAAGAAGAGTAAGGAGAGAAAAATTCGAGAATAGGTTAAATAAAGAAAAACGAAAAAACAAAAAAAAAATTCCACGACACCGAAATGCACCTGCCACGTGGTCCTTAGACAAAACAGCAGAATATGTTTCGCATTTAAAGCTGTTTGGCGATTTCAGTTAACAAGATTTGTTGATGTGTGTAAGAAAGAATTATATTCCTAATTTAACATGAAGTGTTCTTCGTAATTAATACTCATACTTAGTACTATCATATGAAAAGGCCACAAATTAAACACGTTCATATATTCTCAGTTACAAGTGGAAACACAAAAATAATTGAACAGAAACATACCCCTCTAAATCCAGGACACCAAATAACTAAAATGCGCTAAAATCTATGGTCAAATAGAGCGTTTCATCAACGTAAAATTAAACTACAAACTATTTTATGTTTAAATACCTTTTCCTTTACTGTTTTAACATGCACATATTTATATTCTACATTCATGTGAAGGCAAATTTAGACTCTGCCTTCTCCCCTCTGAGGCAGTTTTGTACTTTCTCTCAGGAGGAAAAGCTGTAGTTTAATTTTTAATCAATTTTCTTTTCTCTTGCCATCTCTAATCTGCATCATCGGATAACCCCCGCCCAACCCCATTTCATCAGAAACTTCGAAGGAAGTCATTAAAGCTTCTTATCCTGAAGTGTACACATCCTTCCCTTTTCCCTGGCCTTACTAGTGAGAGAGAGAGAGAGAGAGAGAGAGAATTTTGAGCCTAAAGTCATCATCATAAAATCATTATATTACTTTCATAAAAATCAAAAAAAAAAAAAAAAAAAAAAAAACTTATCTTGTACAGGCACTTCACAGCGCTTTCCCTCCGATGAGGAAACTCAACAAGAATATTCGACTGTGTTTTACATCAAGTTTTAGTGAAAGTTTCGCAGACAAGAGCTAGACACACGCGATAACTTACGCTGATATGAGGTTAAATCACGAGGAGCCATCGCCTTATAATGACATTTCTTGCAGAAGATGCAATGTACACAAACGCGCACGCACATACACGCATATATACATACTATATATTATACCGTACTATATATATATATATATATATATGATATATATATATATATATATAATATATATATAAATATATATATAATATATATATATATATATATATATATATATATAGTATATATATATATATATATATATATAAATATATATATATATATATATATTATATATATATATAGATATAAATATATATAAATATATATAGATATATTAAATATATATATATATATATATATATATATATATATAGATATATTAGCACATACATACACACAATTATCAGTTTAAAACTACACTCATATACAAAAAGACATTAGCATATTCTCACCCGGGGTCTGTTCTAATAATAGAAGCAGCTGCAGCAGAGCATTAAACTTCATGAACTACTGCGGGATGTTCGATGCAAGAAATAAAAATGAACCTGAGCTGAAATGGTACAATCGCTTCTAAAATATGGAACAAGAGCTACCAAGTCCAAACCACAATAACCATCTTTCTAGCATTCATAAAAAAAAAAAAAAAAAAAAAAAAAAAAAAAAACTGTTCTAAATTTTAATCCACTCCGTCAAATAACCACATGAATAAAAGGGAAAAGAAGGAGCCAATACAGGTATGAATGAATTCAAAAGGGATAGAGATAACCCTAATTCACAATTTACTAACATATATAAAGTAAACATTCCACTAAAATTTACTAGATAGAACTACCTAATATATATATAATGTATATATGTGTTTAATTATACTAAATATATAGGTTAAAGAAATGACTGAATAAGAGAGAAAGAGAGAGAGAGAGAGCAGAGGGCGGGGGGGTGGGGAGCAACAAGCAATAATAGAGGGAGTACAAATAACGTATTTAGGACTATGACAGACAGACAGACAGAGAGACAGACAGAAGGGGGCAACACACGATAATGGAGGGCGTACAAAATAACGAACTTATGACAGAGAGAGAGAGAGAGAGAGAGAGAGAGAGAGAGAGAGAGAGCGTCAATAAAATCAACACTTGTGTATTTTATTCATTTTTTCCCTCATTACAAAAAAAATTTAATCCAGGTCTACTCCAGCTGTCCTGCCCCGTAATATTCAGCAACAGTTCACGAATAATTGATGCTCCTGAAAACTGCCTCTATTTTTAGACCGTGTCCTCGATGAGACTAACCCAATTTCGTCCTTGTATGTAATATAATTCTTTTAATCACGAGCTATTGAATATTTTGCCCAGGCCGTCTATAGGGATAATGATGCAAGATGATATGGAAAATATTAAAACTAAATATTTCAAAACGGAATAGACAATTCAGGCTATAAAAATACAGGTTTAAACGACAATAAATTACTGTTGATATGAATTAGTTATAATTAAATAACAACTCACATTTCAGAAAACTAGGCTTCACACTTTCAGTAATATTTAAAAATATTACGTTAAGCATTTAAAGAAGGGGCCCCCCGCCCCCTTCTCGTCGCGAGATACTTTGAGACTGAACCTTTAATACTGCAGTGGGAACGGTTAGGAATTCACAATATATATATATATATAATATATATATATATCTATATATATATATATCTATATATAATAATATATATATAATATATATATATATATATATATATATATATATATATATATATATATATATATATAAAGAATTAGAGCTATATGAGGAAGGGGGAGAGTCTACCAACACTTCGTAAATATTTTCGCTTTCCATAACTGTAATTTACGTTTGGATTCAAAATATGTTGTTTATTTGTATTTACTGTAAAAGTCTCTTTCTTTTGCATTTCCATTAAGTCTGCGTGTGATTTTCCTTTTTTCTCATTTGATCTACATCAAGAAATAATTTTACGGCCAAAACATTCTAACCTATTTATGTCCATCCACAATATACTAGTCACGGTGATCATCCAAGTCTATCAATTTCACCCCCATCATCCATAAAGTTACAAAGGATAAAACTTAAAATATTCTTTGAGAAATAAACGGACAAATGGTCAGGCTTCAAAAAAGAAATATTCTATTTTTCTTACAGTTTCAGCTGGAATGAAAGATCGCAGAGTAATTGTGGAAACTGAGCCTGAGGAAAGAAAAAAAAACCCTTTTGTTTCCTTTAAATAAAACCGGAGAATTTTTCTCCTCTTCTTAGGGCACGGATGTAATGGTGTCGATTTACATATACATACACAAAGGACTGATGTCTCTCTCTCTCTCTCTCTCTCTCTCCTCTCTCTCTCTCCTCTCTCTCTCTCGTAGCGAAAACTCTTCAGGCAAAAATGAAGGTGCAAAAAGCCGACAGACCGTTTATCTCTCAGGGCTGAACTTTTCATAATTTCTTTTCATTGTAAATAAAATGTGGAGAAACCTTTTAACTAAGGCTTATTTCTTTCAGCTATGGAAACAAAATAGTCCATTTAGGGAAAACTGTAGAGAGGAAATGGAAACTTTATTTATCAACGGTATTCATGAGTAACACACGAGAGAGAGAGAGAGAGAGAGAGAGAGAGAGAGAGAGCTGTTTTCCTGTCTGGGTTTTCAGCAAGTATTTACCGGTGCGGTGCCTGAATCCACACCTGCGCCATGGATGTTGAGGAAGTATATCCGACGACTGCGTCCAAGTTTTACTTGGTGGTCACCCATTCAAGCTGCGACCAGACTCAAATTTGAATAACTTCCTATCCGTAGCTTAAAAATTTTTTCGTCGAGAATTTTTCTCAGATGAAGAGGCAACGACTAATTAAACTTACGGGCTGCTCTATGAGCAGGAGCCCTGGCTGGAATAAGGCCAGCTTAATTACTAAAACGACTCTAATTAACAATGAAAACAATCCCATGTTTTCGATTCTCCACAGTAACGCAACAAATACACAGAGACAAATACTTTTGGCTAAACAGAACGGCATCCTCACAATCTCCCATTTTAGCCTTCGGTGAAAAGAAACCAATGGAAATTTTTAAAAAAAGTAATCCAAACTAACAGACTAATCCCCTTTCCACTAGCAGGTCATTACTGCGGATGAACAACAATATTTACCCGTGGCAATGAGCCTCACTGTGCGGTATAAAGGTTATATAGTCTTTTGGAACAAAATAAAATCGCGAAACTGACTGAGTCCGTTCCAGCGCACTGCAAAAAAAAAAACAAAAAAAAAAAAAAAAAAAAAAAAAAAAAAAAAAAAAAAAGACGAATCACGTATAATCAGAGAATGAAAAATGATGCTTCACTGGGTCGTTAAGCATTTCCGTGAGGAACAGACGTAAAATGTAAGTTTGCATAGATAACAAATTAGGTTACATTAGCTCCAAATAAACAATAGTTGTTGACAACTATTGTTTATTTGGAGCTAATGTAACAACAAAATTGAATTACTTTCCATACAGTAAATAATGGTATGCAGAACGGATCCCATTTCCAACGTGAATGATGAAAAGGGAAGTTTATTGATCGAACGGTTTCTTGTCAGTTATTTGCTATAAGTTAAAGAGGTTGTTAGGAAGTATACTCACTTTGTTTATGAAGACTGGCAAGGAAAACACAGTAAACAAGAAATAGTACATTCATTAGTGTTTCCCGAGTCACTTAACCTGTCATTTTTAACAGTTAATATTCACGGTTAGAAATTGCAGTTCATGAACACATTACTCTTCTTGTGGACATTCATATCCGTTGCATCTCTTCACTACAGCAATTAAAATACATCATGATACATAGAATACACGAAATTCGTTTCCTGAACACACCGATGGCATAAATATCTAACCCACCAATATATCATCATGATGGCAGAACTACTTTCCGGAAAGATTAGTGAACGAAGCCCATAAATTTTCTTTTGACCCAAGATTTATTAGTCAACTATTTCCAGGATGTCACGTTTCAGTGACAGCTCTCAGGTGAGGGTTTTTGTCTGGGCTGTCGAAGAACTCATTTCTTTACGTCTTTATTTCACTACGTTCTTTATTTCTTCATTAGAGTAAACATTATCAAAAACTATGATGTACTTCTTCGCGTTTTCCTCTTACTGCAATCCTTATTGCTTCATTTGAGTATATATCGTCAAGAGTTCTAGCTTTATTTCTTTACGTTCTTATTTCATCACATTCTTTGTTTCTTCATTAGAGCATATATTACCACAACATCTATCTCCACGCTTTCATCTCTTTGCAATCCTTATTACTTCATTTGATTACATACTAACAAAATTTTTAACTGATTTCTTGACGTTTTCGTTCCATCATATTCTTTATTACTTTCAGTACATATTATGAAAAGTTCAACCTTTCCTTACGTTTTTATGTAAATACAATCTTTGTTTCTTCAGCACAATATGCATTATCAATTTCTAACACATTTTTTCACATTTTCATCTTATTTCAATCTTCATTACTTCACTTGAGGATATATGTTTGTCAAAAGTTTTGCAACTCTCTCTCTCTCTCTCTCTCTCTCTCTCTCTCTCTCTCTCTCTCTCTCTCTCTCTCGTTAACATTCCTCTATTTTTCTGTCCGTCTGTCTGTCTGTCTCATAGACCCTCTTCCTCTCAAGTGAGCACATGATGTCTCCTCGGATGGACTAATAAGTCTTTAAGACTCTCTCTCTCTCTCTCTCTCTCTCTCTCTCTCTCTCTCTCTCTCTCAAGTGAGCAAATGATGTCTCCGCGGATGGCCTAATAAGTCTTTGAGACATTCTAATCCTTGTAACTCTCCATCAACCCGCCTCTCTCTCATTCTCTCTCTCTCAAGTGAGCACATGATGTCTCCTCGGATGGACTAATAAGTCTTTGAGACATCCTAATCCTTTGTAAACTCTCCACCAACCCGCCCCTCCCTCCCTCTCTCTCTCTCCTCTCTCTCTCTCTCTCTCTCTCTGCTCTCTCTCTCTCGCTAACATTCCTCCATTTTCTGTCTTGTCTGTCCGTCTATCTGTCTCTTATAACCCTCTTCCTCTCAAGTGAGCACATGATGTCTCCTCGGATGGACTAATAAGTCTTTGAGACACCTCTCTCTCTCTCTCTCTCTCTCTCTGATGCATACCCTTCATTCAGTTGTACGCAATCACCCATGCGTGTGCTGCTACAAGCATATATATGCCATACTTTCTGGACCCATTTATATATAACCCGTCGCCAGTCAGAATCAAAGCGACCCCACTTTTTCAAAATAAAAACGCCGTCCAAAGGGAAGCGACCGAATCCCTTTCGAAAAATCAAACTTCCAATTCTGCCACCAATTGCTGGTGGTTCCAATCTCCTGATGGCGAGGATTCGGATTTGGACGTCAGCGCTCTGATAATATTTTCTCTCACATTATTCATACTTTCAATAACGATATTGACTAGTATTGACTAGGGAAAATCATTAGATAAGCTTTCCCACTTACACAAAAATATACAAATTAAGAATAAATAAATAAAATTAGTTATATAGCAACACAAAATTGTGAAACTCAATCAATGGTCATGGTGTAAAATGGAGTCTTCGTCATTGTATTTTCTTTCACTGTTCATACTTTTGATAACGCTACTGACTACGAAAAATCAATAAGGAAGTTGTTCCACTTATATGAAAATACAAAAGTAAACAAATATAAAAGTAAAGCTATATGACAAGCATAGAATTATTAATCATAATTTATGTCCATGATGGAAAAAAAGGAGTATTTGTCTTTGCATTTTCTCTCATTATTCATACTTTTGATAGCGATTTTGATGAGGGAAAAACGTAGATAAGTTGTTCCACATATAAACCATAAAACAGAAAAACAAAACCATATGACAAACTCAGAACTGTGAATTTTAATTAATGGTCATGATGTGAACTGGAGTATTTCTCATCATATTTTTTCTCATTATTTACTTTGATCACGATATTGTAGACGAAAAAAATAAGTTACTTTACTTATGATATAAAAATTTAAAAAATATATAAAAATAAAGGTACATGACAAAGGCAGAATTCTGAATCCTAATTAATGCCCATGATTTAAAATTGTATATTTTCCAATGCATTTCCTCTCATTAACCATATTCTTTATAACATTATGATCTACGGAAAATAAAAATAAAAAGTTTCTCCGCTTATATATGAAAACATGAAAATAGAACTATATTACAAACGCAGATTTGTGATCCGTAATTAGTGCCTATGATGCGAATTGAAATATTCTCCATTGTATTTTATCTCATTATTCACACTTCTGACAACGATAATGAGTAAGAAAAATCATTAAATATTTATAAAAATATAAAATATAGCTATATGACAAACGCAGAATTGTGAATCTTAATTAACGGCCATGGTGTACAATGAAGTATTCGTCAAATGAACAATGGAAAGCGTTCAAAGGAATGGCTCGTTATTTTATATCTATCGCCACCGAATTAACCACCGAATTTACCAGTGAATTCAACCGGAATTTTTTCCACAACCATCAACATTTTTACGACAGACTTATCAGAGAAGGTGAGAATATTATTATTATTATTATTATTATTATTATTATTATTATTATTATTATTATTATTATTATTATTATTATTTTTTTATTTATTTTTTTTGGTCTATCAAAGTGTGGGGTTCTGGGTTGCATCCTGCCTCCTTAGGAGTCCATTATTATTATTATTATTATTATTATTATTATTATTATTATTATTATTATTATTATTATTATTATTATTGTTATTATTATTATTACTGAATGTGCATGAATTCATATAAAAAAAGATAAAATGGCCATCAGTTGTCTAATCAAGACTTTCAAGAATAATATGTTCATTATTTATGCAAATCAACCTTAAAAATACACAAACAGACTCAAGAAAAGAAACATAAGAGCAGCATTCATTCAGTTCTTATTTGGTACTACTTCTGTTACTTCCAAAAAGCCTTCACAAAAGTACATATATAATTTGTAACAAATAAAAAACGCACCGAGTAGTTTAAGAACAGTAACTAAAACTAGCTGAACAGAATTCCGTTTTGTCAATATTTCTCCCATCAAAATTGATGAAAATAGCGCGCGCTGCAAAATTCACAGGCATCATATTAAATTTTTTATGCTTGGCGGAAGTAATTTGAAAATTCGCGCCATGCAAATCCTGCCGTATCCTCTTCCCCACCCCCCTTCCCAGCCCCATCCCCCCATTATTCAGGACACCAATAAATCACCGCGTCCCCAAATATCAGTGATTTATGAGACTATAATATTTCCCCAAATCCTTTCAACTAAGGGAGTCACGATCTAACAATGCAGGTAAACGTCCCTGGTATAAGTGACGAATAATCGTTTTTCACGGGAAGAAAAATGCTGTCATCAGTCTAGTGGATATAATATGACGTGTTGGCATAACTGGGTCGCCACCCTGACGGAATAATCTTTGCCTTTACAGATCATTAATTAATCTAATTAGTTCGTACCAACGTGTTGGTACAACTGATTCGTACGCCTAACAGAATAATCTCTACCTTTACAGATCAATATATATAATAAAGTGAAAGTCATTTCCTGACACCAAAATTTTTATACTGTAATACCAGTTGTCAGTCTCCAAATGATTCGCAGTTACCGTTCAGACCAACGTGCTGGCACAAAAGATTACCAATAAAGTGAGAGGTATTACATACCATTGACATTCTCCCCTTGACAACCTTTTTAGCACTAGTGCTATTTAAGTTCCTGGTGGGATATTACCGAGCTGTAACCGAGTACCGAAACTAATCATAGAATCTTGAAAACAATCTCATTATGTTTCCCACACACCAATTACTCGTCCTTTATATTTAAAAACTAACATAACTTAGGGGCATGGCAAAAATAATAATAATAAATAAAATAAAATGGGTGGTGCAATATCAGCATTGGCTTCCCGGTGATTCAAGCTGCAGTTCAGAACAACATGTTGGTACAAGTGATCAATATCTCACAAGAAAGTCGCTGAATACCAACAATAAACTCTCCCTTGGCAAATTTTTATAATAAGGGTTGTCACTTTCCTAATGATTCGCGTAGCTTTTTAGCCCACTTGGTAATTACTTAAGAAAATCACTGGTCATTAAAGCATATAAATTTGCCCTTACGTTATCTTAACTCTAATATATAAAAATATACAAATAAATAAACATATATATGTGTGTGTATATATATATATATATATATATACTATATATATATATAAATATATATATGTAGTAAGGGGGGAATGCGCAGACTCATCATATTTAACTTCCCATGGAGTCAGAGTCCGAGCGACAGCTTAAGAAAGCTGGTAACTTTTCTGGGATGGGGTGTGACATTAATATGCTTACTTAGCAGGTCAATGGTCGTCCTGTGGATATGTGAGTTTCGAGAGAAGGTGACTTTGAAACTAGCTGAAAGTAGTTTCTGGGTGTGGACGAAGGGCGTGAGTTTTGTCTGTACGTGTACGAGCTATGTCCGTTCTTAACGGAAGGTAAACTAGGCAGAAGGATGGAGACAGCTACGGGGACAAAAAGGCAGAATGCCGGGATAGCTCTGCCAAAGTTATATTTATTTCTTGTGTGACGTTCCAAGCTGTAATGGGTAAGAGTCAACATGCTTTAGCCAATGTTTGTGGCTTACTCTGTTTTGATATTTTGTAAAGATGATCTATTTCATTTAATCTTTTGACTTTGTCTTTACAATTGTGTGTGCTCACTAGTGTGTTCTCCTGTCTTTTAAACAGGCGGATATAGTGAGGGGAATAAGTGTCCTAGTGAGGGGACTGTTTTGGAGGAAGAGAATAATTGGTGTTTTGACTATTACCGATTAAGAACTATTAAAATACCGGGGGGTGTCTGAGACTTGAACTATGAATTATCGTTCTATTAATTAGCCTGTAAGAACCTGTATTAGTCAATTAGTACTTTGCTTTGAAATAACATATATTTTTTGTAGCTCCGACTCTGATTTGGTGACCTTAGATAATGGAGTGGAGAGAGAGAGAGAGAGAGAGAGAGAGAGAGAGAGAGAGGGGCTATACCCACCCGGTATCTGAGAGAGAGAGATGGCTAAACGCTTATCAAATATAAAAATAGCAGGGGCGACGCTCCCGTTGTTAATAGTGGTGGCAAGCGGTGGTCAAATGAAAAAGCCTTTTGTGAGATTGTGGAAAATTGTTAGATTTCAGTTACTAGGTGAGAGGGAATGAGAAATATCCGTCCGTTATTAACTGTGGTAATGAGGCGGGGAGAATTGAACTTGGCTCAGCATTTTGCCCAGGGCGAGATACCGCGAGTGGGTCAGTTGATCAGTAAGACTTCTTTCTTAGTGCGTGCTGCCAAGTGTCTTTTTCGCTCGATGATCGGGTTGTCATTACACACGCAAGTATGTGTGTATTTGCGTGTTATTGCGCAGATTCCGGGGTTTTCTTGCATTGTGAAGGGGTAAGTGTTACGGTGTGTTTTTTTTTTTTTGTTTTTTTTTTTTTTAGGCCTGGGGGTTTTTTTTTAATCATTTTGTGAGTTGTGGGATTGGTTTAGGATACCACATTTTTTTCCCAAAGGAGTAGAAAGTGATGTGTTTCTTTACTGGCACATATCAAAGGAGATGCCTTCGTCTTTGTTTAATACATATGTGTGTATTTGAATGGTTTTCATACGTGCAAAACTCCCACTTGTTCTACGCGGTCAGCGCGATTTCTGCTGAACCGACCCAGAGGGGTATTGCAAGGGGAGGGTAGTAGTGGTCTGCCTCGAGGGCATTGCTTGACCAGGAGGGTGAAGCTATCTTTTTTTTAGTGGGGGGGTGAATTTCTTCTTTTTTTTCTTTGTGTCGGGGCATCGGGGACGAGTTTGCCCTTGGATAAGGAAATTTCCAATGCCAAAGGACATCAGCTGATAATGATTGGTTGATGATGTGAGATGCCCGTAGGGTTTTTTTGAGAAAGAGATTTTCTTTCTCTTGAGTGAAGAGAAAATGGGATGTGATGTAAGTTTTCCTTATGCTTTGGAAGGCATAATTATAAATGGGGACACAGTTATTACTTTTTTTTAATGGAGATTTGATTGGTGTTGGGGAGATTACTTTAAAATGGTGCTGAGTGGTGATGACTGATGTTGTCAATTGGTGATTGCCAAGTGTTGCTGACTGATGATGATTGCTGACTGAAGTTGTCAGGTGGTGTCGCCATTGGTGGTGTGGTTATTAATTAAATGGAGGTAATATTTTCATTGCTGTGGTAGTGTTATTATAGATGGTGATATATATATATATATATATATATATATATATATATATATATATATTATATATATATATATATATATATATATATATATATATATATAAATATATATATATATGTGTGGGTGGAATTGATCTATGCCAGGTGACTTTTTTTTTGTGGTTATGATTTATTTTAGTTGAATTCCTGGGAGTTTTTCGAGCCAAGAGAAGAGTTCTGTGGTTTTTTTTGGTTTCGTGACTAATTGGAAGCGAGTGACATTACTGCATTGTGGTCCTATGGAGATGTTGCATTTTTTTATGTTCACCAGTGAGTTATTTTTGGAGGCATATAATTGCTAAATTACGAGTTTATCGTAGTTTTTTTTATCCCGAATAGGTGATAATTTTCTATATAATTGGGCAGTGTCATGTGAGAGTTATGTCTTTGAGACAAATTTTGAACACCTTAGTCATATCCTATAGATAATTTTGTGAAATGTGCTTACTTCGTGTCAGTATAGAACATTTTTTGAGAATCATGGGTTTCCGAAGTTGGAAGTCTGACTAGACATTTTTATGCTGCAGTTCGAGCACCTGACGTGTCCGCAGGTGGATTTTGCTGACAAACACTGTGATGAGTTCGTGTGATGACTCTTTCCTCGTAGTGGTGATTGCTCAGAGTTTTTGCAATATCTGGAAATGTTGACCATAGCATTTCATGAAAGTGCATGTATAAGAGGTTATTGCTTTCTGGCCATGTCTGATAGCTTGAAAAGTTGGGGTGGGAAAATTCCATAACTATGCATATTGCATTTGTTGGGGAAAATGCGGGGTTATGTGTATCATGCATATATTATGTGCTTTGTGATGGGGGAAGTTCACTTGTCATTATCTTTTTTTTATTTTTATTTTTTTTTTTTTTTCCTTTTCCTACGAGAGATGTAATTGGGATTGAGTTTTAAATAGCATCTTTTTGGACGGGAGATGTAATTTATCAGCTTAGTGAATTACATAAAGGGGCGTTTGACATTAGGTCTCATTGAAATTAATTATGTGAGCGGTGAAGAGAGTTTTACCGATTTTGTGAGTTGCTTTAATATCAGAGCTTGAGAGAACATTTTTCAGTGATAATTTTTGGGGCTGGGCTTGTTGCGTGATTTTTTTTTTTTGTGGGGGGGGGCTCATTAATTTTTTTTTTTACTGTGAGAACTTGCGAATTTGAAATGTGAGTGCAGAAGTCTGTGGAGTTCCTGTGATTTGAGTTCTGGAATGTGTGTGCTGGTTTGTGAATTTGGTGAATTTTTTTTTAATTGTTGGAAAATTGAGTTAGAGAACTTAATATTTTGTTTGTTTTTGCGGGTTTGTGATAATGACTTATGATTTAGTGGTCATATGGAGTTCCTTCACGAGTTGAAGTTAGAAATGAGTTCAGCGGTCATATTAAATGGAGTTAATTGGGAGATGTTCAGTTAGTATTTCTGAATTTTTGTGGTCATTATTTGATAGAACTAGTATGTCTGGGGTTAATTCTTTTTTGATTGACCGATGACTTGACCGACATACTTAAAACACACCATAATAGTCGTTCCCCGACGCTAGCAAGATGACCCACCAGCCGTTGCAGAGACGTTGCTGTCGTTTGCCCGCTTACAAGAGTTTTCTACGAGTCTACGCAGAGTTCTACAGCGCTTTTGGGTCTACAGAAGCCGTTGGATGTTTTCCACTGGGAGACTTTTCGCCTTCTACAGCGTGCTACGAGTCTGTGCAGGCAGTTGCAGTCAAAGAGGGATATTCAAGAGTCCAAGATGGAGAGAAAAAGTTTCTACACCAATTGTTTTTGTTTTGGAGATGAAGTGTGATAGACGTTACTTTGTGCTGCCACAGACGGGCAGTTATTACTATATTTTGTGTTTAATGAGCTGGCAATGTGTTTTTTTTATACATGAGCTGTTTTATGTGGCCTGTGGCTAGGCGGGGGCTAGCCAGGAGGGTGGCCGAGCTAATCTGTAGTAAGGGGGAATGCACAGACTCATCATATTTAATTTCCATGGAGATAGAGTCCGAGCAACAGCTTAAGAAAGCTGATAACTCTTTTCTGGGATGGTGTGACATTAAGATGCTTACGAAGCAGGTCAATGGTCGTCCTGTGGTATGTGAGTTCGAGAGAAGGTGACTTTGAAACTAGTTGGAAGAGTTTCTGGGTGTAGACGAAGGGTGTGAGCCTGTCTGTACGTGTACAAGCTATGTCCGTTCTTAACGGAAGGTAACTAGGCAGAAGGATGGAGACAGCTACGGGGAGAAAAGGCAGAATGCCGGGATAGCTCTGCGAAAGTTATATTTGTTTCTGCGTGTGACTTTCCAAAGCTGTAATGGGTAAGAGTCAATATGCTTTAGCCAAAGTTATGCTTACTCTGTTTTGATATTTTGTAAAGTGTTCTATTTATTTATTTAATCTTTTGACTTTGTCTTTACAATTGTGTGTGCTCACTAGTGTGTTCTCATGTCTTTTAAACAGGCGGATCTAGTGAGGGGACTAAGTGTCCTAGTGAGGGGACTATATTTTGGAGAAGAGATAATTGGTGTTTGACTATTACCGATTAAAGACTATTAAAATACCGGGGGGTTGTCTGTGAGACTTGAACTATGAATTATCGTTCTATTAATTATCCTGTAAGAACCTGAATTATTCAATTAGTACTTTGTTTTGATATTTTTGTAGCTCCGACTCTGATTTGGTGATCTTAGATAATGGAGTGGAGGTTGAGAGAGAGAGAGAGAGAGAGAGAGAGAGAGAGAGATGAGAGAGAGAGAGAGAGAGAGAGGGGGGCTATACCCGGTGTCTGAGAGAGAGAGAGAGGAGGGACAAAGCGTTACCAGTTCGCTTTCTGCTATGGCTAAACGCTTACCAAATATGAAAATAGCGGGGGCGACGCTCCCGTTGTTAATATATATATATAATATATATATATATATATAATAGATATATATATATATATATATATATATATAATATATGATTAGGTAAGAAACGAAATGCAACTAGAGTTAGATCATTTTTTCTCAAACAACAAAATACCCTCTTTCTAAGACATATCATGAAGAACACTGTAGTGGCAGTTATAAGAATAACAACCATAAAGACGATAACAATCAAGAATTCCCATTAATTATGCAAATACTTACAAAAATGGAAGACAATTTAAGCCCATAACAAACATGAAGAAACGTCGAAAATGTCGAAAGAAACAAATTCGTTTCCTGGACTATTACGACCATTAAATCACATCCAGAGTAAATGAATATACAGTCCAAGACAACAGGATCGAAGGCCATTTGATCTAGGCTTAAGCTTTATCTCAGAAATTTATTTAATATTGGCCTAAGCATTATCACAAGAAATTTATTTGATACAGGCCTACGCATTATCTAAGAAATTATTTGTTATAAGCCTAAGCATTGTCTCAAAAATTATTTGATATAGGCCTAAGCATTATCGCAGGAATTATTTAATACAGTCCTAAGCATTA
>NC_087209.1:11714015-11719015 GCF_015104395.2 Macrobrachium nipponense | reverse complement strand
CAATTTCACTTTTATTATGCAAATGAGCATAGGCCAAACAAATGAACTTATTGAATAAAAAAAACATTTAAAAACCTGAGAGGAATATAAATAAACTTATTTAAAAACCCACAACCTGTACAACCCTAACCTTATAAACATACATAATAAAAACCTCTATCAAGTTAAATACATCCATATGGAAGTATATTTATTCATATTAATAAGAAAAATATCACTGCAGAGCCCAGCGATGAAGGCCACCTCCAAAAATCGCATAACCCAAACCTTATAAACATGCGTAATAAAAACCTTTATCGAGAAAAACAAATAAATAAATATGGAAATTATATTCTATAAATATTTAGAAACGGAAATGGAAATGACGGTGAGTGAGGTAATCTCGGTGCGGACCGAACAAGTCTTTAATCACTGCCAATGTAACTCGTATTACAGATGTAAATGGAATTCGCGGGGAGGCTGATGAGCGCGCGTTAGAACCATGAGAGAGAGAGAGAGAGAGAGAGAGAGAAGAGAGAGAGAGAGAGAATGATGCTGGGGGGAATGACAGAAACATGATGCATGAAGAGAGAATGAAAAATAATAACTGAATACATAGATGAGAAGAGAGGAAAAGAGGAGAGAGAGAGAGAGAGAGAGAGAAGAGAGAGAGAGAGAGAGAGAGAGAGACGAGAGAGAGAGAGAGATAATGATGTAGGAGTGAGATAAAGGAGAGAAAAACACGATCAAGCAGAGAGAGAGAGAGATTGCTATGCTTCATCACTAAACAAAAAAAAAAATTACTTGAAGTGTTCTACTAACAAACAGATTAACAAACATTATTAAATAAAAAATAAGTTGACAGAGTATCACCATTCAACATTTTCCTAAGAAAAAAAAAACAGTGCCAAAATAAATAGGGTTCATGGCTAAGCAATACTGAAAAGATAATATATTTTTAGTTCATTTAGCTGAAAATAATAAACCCAACAATTCCCTCCGGAAACTAGAATAAATAATGCAGTAAATTTATCATCAGCCAGTATCATATTGTATAAAGTTTATTGAAAGTGCTGTCAGTAGCCAAATAAAATCTGATTTTCTGTCTTATAAATAGAATAAAATGCAAATCGATGATAAAAAAACCACACAAATTATAATTTAATCTGTACGAAAGTAGTTTATACGATACAATGATTGAACATTTTCATAACAGGTTAATGGAATGGAATATGGCCCTTTTGATTGCGTCACCTAGTTAAAAAAAAAATGGCCATGCAGTAAAAGGTTTCTATTATGTTCTCAGATGGGAATTTAGAACTTCAAAAGCGAGGGGATGAATAATACATGCTCCATTTGTTTAAACAATTAGATTGGCCTTTCATTACCCCTAGATTATTTGATCAAGCTCGTATCTCGTTTCAGCCAAGATTCGTTTTCAGATTTTTTGCAGTTCTCGCCCCTCTGAAAGTTCATGGTATCAATTCCGAGTATTCAATTCTATCTGCTTCGTCCCCTTGAAAGTTAATGGTATCAATTCTGAGTATTCAATTCTATCTGCTTCGTCCCCTTGAAAGTTAATGGTATCAATTCTGAGTATTCAATTCTATCTGCTTCGTCCCCTTGAAAGTTAATGGTATCAATTCTGAGTATTCAATTCTTTGTGCTTCGTCCCCTTGAAAGTTAATGGTATCAATTCTGAGTATTCAATTCTTTGTGCTTCGTCCCCTTGAAAGTTAATGGCTGTAATTCCGAGTATTTCTTCACTATGCATAAAAGTTAATGTTTATATTTTGAGTATTCAATTTTGTGTATTTTTTCCCTGTAACAATTAATAGTTTCAATTATGAGTACTTCTTCCCTCTGCAAGTCAAGGGTTTCAATTCTGTGCATTTCTTCCTTCTGAAAGTTTCAATTCTGAGTAATTTTTCCCTCTGAAATTCAAGGGTTTCTTATTCTGAGTATTTCATCAGTACAAAAGTCAATTGTTTCAATTTTGAGTATTCAATTCTGCGTTGTTGGCATCTTAGTGGTACAGACGCACGGTCATGGCTGACTTTAACCTTGAATGAATAAAAACTACTGAGTAAAAGGGCTGCAAATTGGTGGAGGGTGGATGATCAACATACAAATTTGCGGCCCTCTAGCCTCAGTAGTTTTTAAGATCTGATGCAGACGGACAGACAAACAAAAAGCCATCACAATAGTTATAGAAAACTAAAAATGGAATTAAAATATCAAAATAGTCATTTAAGATAACAATGAGAGCAGAAAGATTTCGTGCATCAGTGTACCCTCACAATGGTTATGTTTCCTATATATCTTTCAGATATTGATGGACTATTTTCTATTCGTATAACTGCTATAATGCTTACAACTAATATTCAACAAAATCGAAGGTCGATCCCGATTTTTAATCTTGAGAATTACATAAACATCTCTCCATAATTAGAATAAAAAAGTAAAACCAAATGTTCTCTGTAACCAATCGTTCTAGGTAATATATGAATGTTAAAAATCACATCAACCAACGCCGTTAATTAAAAAAAACTACTTCAACGCATTCTCAGTAATTTAATTTAAAAAATTCATCAACCATCCACAGTAATCAATTTAAATAAATCTACATAAACCGTTCTTAGTAAAAAAAAAAAAAAGGACATTTTTTTCTTTATCTGAATCCCCCCCCCCCCCTCCCCCCCCCCCCTATTTAATTTTTAAAAAAGACAATCGTTCTCGGTAATAAATTAAAATTTTTAAAATCACATAAACCAACTTCGTTAATTAAAAAACCTACATCAACCGTTCTCAGTAATCTTAAAAATTTCATCAACCATCCTCAGTAATCAATTTTAAAAAATCTACATAAACCATTCTTGTAAAAAAAAAAAAAAAAAAAAAAAAAAAAAAAAAAAAATTCTTCAATCTCAATTTCCCTCCTCCCTAGTTAATTAAAAAAAAGACAATCGTTCTCGGCATTTAAAATTTTTAAAGTCACATCAACCAACCCCGTTAGCATATATCAACCGTTCTCAATAATCAATTTTACAAATTTCATCAACCATCCTTAGTAATTAATCTACATAAACCGTTCTTGGTAAAAGAAAAAAAGTAGACAATTTTTTTTCTTCTTATTTCAATCTCCCTCCGCCACTGCCGACGTCTATTGCCAGCTCTTCCGAAAAAAATGTCGATTGCTCATTTATATTCATTGGATTGGACTTCCACTATTTGTGCTGCCTCATTATATTCCATTTTGCTCCACTAAATCAAATAAGACTTTTCTCTGCACAATTCGCACAAAATGGAAATGACTGGAGGCATTTGCCCCACAAAAATTTTGCTTTAGCGCTTTGACAGTTTTCTGTATTATCTCGGTTTTATCTATTTATTTTTGGTAGAGAATTCGGCTTCGTTGACGTGTGCGTGTGTGTGTGTGTGTGTGTGTGTGTGTAAACAATCTTATAAATACACTGTTAGTTCATTCATTACCTTCCTTAATTTGCAAAAAAATAAAAAAATATCTAATTCTATCCATTTATCCTTGCGTGGTTGTGTGTATGTATGTTTGTGTATGCATGTGTATGTATGTGAACTGATTAATAAAGTAATTCTTAATGAATAATTAAACATTATCGCTTCATTCATTACGCTCCCTCAATAATACCTAAAACATTGAAAAGATTTTATATATATATATATATAATATATATATATATATATATATATATATATATATATATATATTTAACGAGATGAACAATTATCATCTCGTTATCATTTTAAAAGGTAGCGATGGACCAAGAGCGGCAGGCAACTGGTAATTGGTAACACATTCTCTCTCTCTCTCTCTCTCTCTCTCTCTCTCTCTCTCTCTCTCTCTCTCTACCCAATAACTCTACATACCCCTCCCCCCTCCACTATCTAAGGCCATCAAATCAGAGTCGTGAATTACCAAAATATGCATTCATTTAAAAGCAAAGTGTTAACTGAATAACTCAGATTCTTAACAGAATGATTAAATGAAATGTTAAACCCAAAGTCCAAATAACTCAGATAACCCTCGGTAATTAATCTAACACCAACATTAGTTTAGCCATAACACTAGGCACAGTCAACATAGTAATTAAGTCAGTACACCATTTCTCCAATGAACAATCCTCACTCTTCTCCAGAAACATTTCCCTTCTTCCAGAAACGCCAGTTAGGAGACAGGAGAATACTCTGGTAAGCACGAGATCATAATCAAAGGATCATATAAACAGAATATCTCTGAAATAAATATTCAAATACAATCCAGCCACACTTTGGCCAAAATAAAGAAAAGGCTTACCCATTTCAGCACAGTTGCACTGTCACTCAATAACAACACTTCGGCAGAGCCATCCTGGCCCTGCCTTCTCTCTGTAACAGTCTCCCCTTCATGGTAACAATACATTTCATTATGTAGGGGGGAAAGCGCACACATACGTACAAACCCACACTCAATGTTCATGCCCATAAACTGCTTAAGTCCAGTTTCAAAGTCACCTCTACATCAAGCTCTCATAGCAACAGGACGAGGCACTGATTTGCTAAGACAGAGTCTTGATCACACAACCCAAAGAAAGATGCGTTAGCATTCCTAAGCTGTCACTCGAACACTGTGTCTCCAGGGAAGTTAAATTGCTGATTCTCCACATTCTAAGAAACGTCATAGCATATCACATTATACATTATTTAAAATATATCATAGCAAATCCCCCTCTTTATGTAACATATATATAAATTTTGGATATCATGAATTACACATGGGTTTTTGTATTACCATCCAAATGTTTACTTCTAGAAGAAAAAATTTATGGAGAAAGGTAACAATTCTCGAGTTTCAGCTGATTTGACTCGAAATAGAGAGTGGTCCAACCCATCTCCTCTCCTGCAACTAATCCCTAACCCCACTCCCTTACCCTTCCCTTCCTGCAACTAACCCCACCCCACTCCCCTTCCTCTTCCCTTCCTGCTAAAAACCACCAACCTCCTCC
>NC_087209.1:11679015-11709015 GCF_015104395.2 Macrobrachium nipponense | reverse complement strand
CCATTCCTCTATCCCTCACCCGCCCCCCCAAAGAAGGAAAAAAAACGAAACACACAGCTTTAGTTACGCGTACGTCGAGATTCACGTAAACCAACTGACCCCAAGTGGGAAAAACATCGGACGAACGTTAGCAGTTACTTGTCAGCAACCGAAAGTTAGTTATATTTATTTATAACTAAGTGTCGAGAAGCTGCTGCCTAAGTGTATGCCGGTGAATGTTTGCTGTTTTTATGATAATGACGTCAGGTATGCGCAAAGCGAATGATAGAGTGGCAAATTGTCGATGATTTTTTGCGTACTAAAACACCGCTGCTAATGGGGGGCATGATGTCCAAGAATTTCTGTTGCATAACTCTCTCTCTCTCTCTCTCTCTCTCTCTCTCTCTCTCTCTCTCTCTCTCAATATATTTCTGCTGTCTCGTTGCACAAAGACGTTAAATCATTTTTCCGTGTCTTCCATCCCAAAGTAGTCCTAATCTGTTTTTACGACTTAACAAATAAGGTGTGATCCGACCTCCAGCTTACTCGGGGCGCGTGCTAAAATCTACGATCAAATAGAGCTTTGTTTCACCAATGGAAATTAAAGTAAATACGCTATACTTTATTAGAAACAATTGTTTTATACTGTTTAACATGCACATTATCAATTTTTTACATTTTTATTTTAATAAATAAATCATAGATATCCTATCTTAAAATTCCTGTATCTTCAACTCAACGCGAAACATCTTTTTCACAACAACACAACAACAACAACAACAACAAAATATTTGTATGCTTACTCCCCGAGTAAGCGAAAATAGAATTTTACCGTGACACAAAGAAGAGAGAACGATATTTAAATTCAACACTTAGCCTCTGCTCCGTAGGAAGTGATATTCACAATAAATCGCATAGAAAAGATATAACTAATCAATAAAAGAAAAAATAATAAAAACAACATAATAAATAAACAAATAGCCAACCTTCTCTCAAACGTTACCAACAGCAAAACGAAGACAATTTAACACAGTTAAAAACAGCCAGAATAAATGAAAACGATGAGCACCAGTCTCGGTGACGCCAATCCGTATGACGTCAGAGAAGGCCTCCGTTTTCTGCAGCCATCCCCCCCCCCTCCCCCCCTTTTTTTTTCAGTCGTAAGCGAGATGGTTCAGCCCCATCGTCCTACAGAACTAGACCAGACTTGTCATTTTATTTTAACGCTTAGAGCTTTACGACGATGTAACATGCATACCATACACACTTGGACAATTTTAAGCTGGAACTTTCTGAACAGATTCATTTTTATCACCAAGTATTAACATTCTTTTCACTAAAAAAAATCCTCATAGTAGCACGAGTCTTCAAATGGAGAAACATATCCACAGTTATGTAAATGTACATATATATAAATAATTTTCGGTTACTGAAAAAGTAAAGGAAAATCCTCATTCCGTCAGTAAGCAATATTTAAAAAAATATGAGTTTTAAATTTAAATATATGTACATTTACATAACTGTGAATTTGTTTCTCCATTATTTTCACTGTCTGCATTAAATTTGTTATTAAAAGTATCTGTGACTTCCACTTCATTTGATTCTGCTGTTATCAAAATTAAGTTGAACTGTAAATTTAGCGTCAATAACACTGTCGCCATTTTCATCATAATCAATGTAATGAAGCTTTTCATTTCCTACACGACACGAATTCATTAATCTCTAAATCACCTCAGTCACCAATAAATTCACTTTCTATTTTATCCCTAAGTACGACTCAAACAACAGATAACTCTACCTCGCAGATCGTTTACATTCTACTTCTTTGAACTATGACCTATGGCGACATATATCTTTAGATACTAAGGTCAAGGCAAAACAGGAAAAACAGAAGGTTTCAACACGAAAGGAACCGACAGACCAGGCATCATCTGATTGCAACACTTGGTTAAAAATAAATATAACTAATTTTCGGTTGCTGAAAAAGTAAAGGAAAATCGTCATTCCGTCAGCAAGCAATATTCTAAAAAATAAGTTTGATAACATCGAAAACAAGTAGCACCGGCCGGCCTTGAAAAAAAAAAAATAGACAGACAAATATGTCATCGCACTCTATCATTCGCTTTTGCGCATACCTGACGTCATTATCATAAAAACAGCAAACATTCGCCGGCATACACTTAGGCAGCAGCTTCTCGACACTTAGTTATAAATAAATATAACTAACTTTCGGTTGCTGAAAACAAGTAGCACCGGCCTTGAGAAAAAAAAAAAACGATAAGAGACAAGTGTGCTATCGCAGTGTATCATTCGGTTTGCGCATCCCTGACGTCAATTATCATAAAAACAGCAAACATTCGCCAGCATACACTGAGCCAGCAGCTTCTCCCTTTCAGCTCTTGAGCACGGAAAGAGATCACGTGTCCCAAACCACTCGTGAATAAGTAAAAATGCAATGTTGCAATGTACCGAAAGGGAAATGGAAGACAAATGAGCGGAGATAGGTCGGCAGTGGGAACAAAATAGGAGGTAAGGGGGAACCACTGATTTTTCAGAGAGAGAGAGAGAGAGAGAGAGAGAGAGAGAGAGAGAGAGAGAGAGAGAGAGAGAGAGACGGGATTATAAAATGAAGATAAAGGGAAGTGGAAAAATTAGAAAATAAGAGAAAGATCGATGTCATTCAAATCAAATTTCAATCGAAAACCACGGCTGCTTTGATACAGCCATTTAATCAAATTCTAAAGAAAAGGTGAGGTAATTTTATATAAAAAGAAAGAATCTTTACTGTGTGAGAAAGAAAGGCAAATAAAAGCACTGCTCTTGATTCAGATGTTTCAACAACGGATCCAAAAAGGACCACCACAAATAATAGAGCATCATTCTTAACAAGGATTGGTAAGGCCACAAGAGGAAAATGACGTGATAAGTGAAACAGAATAACTCCGGGAGGGAAATTTAGGAATCTGAATCATTCTAGCAATAACTGCAGTTCGAACTCCCAAAATGCGAGGAAACAACACAGGCCAAATTTCCCAAAAATGCTAAATAAACGTAGGGCAGAAAAGATGATAAGTGAAACCTCTAAATTAAAATTATTACTTAAAAATCATCCACAGATCGAAATCGGAAAAAAGTTCATTAAACAGATTCCATGCAGTTTAAAATTAGAATAAATATTCTAATTGAACAGGAGGAAATACATTGCAAAAAATTATTTAGGACGAAAGGTAAAATACTATACATTAAATGAAGAGTCCTGGAAAACACCAAACCAATTGGACTGGGTGGATTTGATCATGATAGTTAGACTGTCAAGTCAAGCACAGGGGAACGGTGGGCAAACTAGCGATTAAGACAGTGAGAAGAGTGGGTTAGTGTGGTTGGCCAGCGAGATAAAGATAACCAGAAAACGGTAAATAGTGTACAATGATCCAAAGATGGAAATAGGAGAAAGCCCCTACAGTTACATTAAGAAATAACCGAGATGTTGGACAGCAAGGGGCCAAAGGGAAGGCACGGGCATTGATGAAACCATTTAGCGAATAATCTGGAGGGTTATATGCACAAACATTTAAGTAAACATGCCTAAACATTTCAAGTCTAAGTTGACTCGCCTTGCTCTCTTTGTGAAGGCCACAGTAATCGAACAAGGACAGTATAGCGGTCGAACAGTGAATTGAGTTGAGTTGAACATAAAATTTAGGCCAAAGGTCAAGCGTTGGGACCTCACGCTGAAATGGCAATTGACAGTAAAAGGTTTGAAAGGTGTAACAGGAGGAAAACCTCGCAGTTGCGCTATGAATCAAGTGCTAGGAGAGGACGGAAGTAAGATGAAAAAAGAGTATATGAAAGGAGGTACAGTCAAAGAAACGAAAGTGGTCGCAGCTAGGGGTCGAAGGCACGCTGCAGAGAAACTTGTAATGCCTACAGTGCACCGCATGAGATCCACTGACGGAACTACCCCCCTACGATGGATCGAGCAGCGAAAAAAGAAAATTTGGGGCAGGCTTCAATCTCCGCGAGACCTGACGCTCGTACCAGTACATCAAAGAAGTGAGAACATGCGCAGCGAAACTGGGCAAAGTCTTTATGCCCAGCTACTTTGCCCGGCTTTGCCAGAAGTTTTGAGAGAGATATCAAGAACAACGAGGAGAGTTTCCAAACAAGAATGAGAGCAAGGAAAATCACGCCTGAGTAATATATGGAATGAAGTTGACTGTCGATCTTGCTTTAATGACACAACTTCTAGAAGCTCTGCTGCTTATGATCCCAGAGAAGAAAGTTACAATCAGAGTGCTTGTGAAAGTAATAACTAAGAGAAGTTTATGACTGTTTTTCGACTGAGAAAATTAATTGACCTTGTGAAAATGACTGGGATAGTAGACCGGATAAATAATAATTGTATTGGTAGTAATTCTCACTTTCATTTGCACAATCGAAATATCACATTTAGAATAGATAACTAATTATTATGATTTTTTAACTTGTATAGCTACCATCGTTGTTAATAATAATAATAATAATAATAATAATAATAATAATAATAATAATAATAATAATAATAATAATAAAGAGAAGTGAAAGCCCCAGCAAAGCAGAAATTCTGCAAGAAAGAAAATGCTGTCTGTCAAGAGGCTGTTAGCTACGAAATACGAAATTGTAAAAAATAGCGCCCAACTCCTGTTAACGTCATTGGGTCCTTCGTGGGTCAATGTCCTCGTGTGTGGGGGGGGGGGGGGGGGGGGGGGGGGGGGGGGGGTGGGGGGGGGGGGGAAGAAGCGCTTATAACCATGTCAAGATGGTGCACTTTAAAATCCCAGGTCCACTATTAAGAATGATTTCGCTAAAGCCTTAAATAACTGTTAAATTGTAGTAAAGATATATATATATATATATATATATATATATATATATATATATATATATGTAGATCTATATATATTAATTATATATATATATATATATATATGATAATATATATATCTATAATATATATATAGTATATATATTATATATATATATGTATATATTTATATATATAGTTCTATATATATATATATATATATATATATGTAATATATAGAGATATATATATATATATCATATATAATATATTATATATATATAGATATATATATATATAGATTAATATATATATACTAAAATATATAATATATAATATATTATATTATATATATATATATGATACTATATATATATATACTCATATATAATATATATAATCATTACAAAGGCCAAAGGGAATGATGATTCATAGTAGTCCGTTGCCGGTGGGATTCTAACCCCACTGGTGACGAAGCACTTATCATTTATCATAGTGTCAGCTATTCTTGAGCTATGGATATTTAACGATAGGGGGTGGCTTAATAATTGTTTGGCGTGTGTAATATATATATGTGTATAATATATATATATATATATATATATATATATATATGTATATATATATATATATATATATATATATAATATATATATATATATATATATATATATATATATATATATTATATATATATATATATGTATATATATATATATATATATATATATATATATATATATATATATGTATATATATATATATATATATATATATATATATATATATATATGTATGTATATATATATATATATATATATATATCATATATATATATATATATATATATATACTATATATATATATATATATATATATATATATATATATAGTATATATATATATATATATATATATATATATATATATATATAGATATAGATATAGATATAGATATAGATATGAGATATATATATATATATATATATATATATATATATATATATATATATATATATATATATATATATATATATATGTAAGACATAGGGATTTTGATTAATAATATATTGTTCGTACGTTCTCTGTGACCTATGGAATGTGGAGGACAGTGCAGAGGCTAACGACCTGAGAATAGCTGATCAATGAGTTTCTAGGGATGGCGTGAGATAAAAGTGCTTAATTCAGGAAGTCAATGTACGACAGTTTATGAACTCTTCTCAAAGTGCATTTGGGAAACTAGATGCAGCTAGAACCGCGAGGCGCTAGCGAACTGTGTGTTCGTATGTGCGTGTGCGCCTCTTCTATTCATAATGTATCACTAGCCAAGTTTATGGGAAGACTTGCACAGACATTCGGGGGAGGAAGGCGAAGCCATGATGGCAGATGCCAAGTTGTTTTTATTTATCAGTGAGTGATATTCCGGTTGGGAATGGGTAGTGTTACCTTTACTTTAGCCAAAGGGGATGGCTTGTTTGATATCTTGTAAGATGTTCCATTTTATTAACTTTGTCTTTAAACTTGTGTGTGTGTGTACTTACCGAGATGTGTTCTGTATCTTTGATAAAACAGACGATCTGGAATACCGGGGGACAGAGTTCCCAGTGGGGTGTGGACTTTTGGGTGACTTGACAATGAGTTGTTTTAAGTTAGTCTGTAAGACTGGATTACTTAGTTAATTGATTTAGTTATTCTTGTAAATAAACGTTATGTTATGATGCAACTCTCTCATTTTCATTACCTGTTAGAATGGAGAGAGAGAGAGAGAGAGAGAGAGAGAGAGCCTGTGTGTGTAATAGAGTGTGGGGGTCTGCCTTCCGTTTCGTGTCCACTCTTACCTTATGAATACTGGGGTCCTTCCCCCATGTTATAGTGGGTGCAGACGGTTAAAGAGGGGATATAAAGTTTTGTTTTGCTTTTCTATGCCTAGGAATGCCAATGTAGAGATGGTTGGCCAGTTAGAGATAAAAAGGGTAGAGAAAATATCCGTCCATGGGATGGGGGGACGAGGAAAGAAAATTTCTATTAGGGTCATCAAATTTGCCCGTACCGAGATTCTTCAGGGTGGGAGTCGTGAGACAAGCAACTCAGTCTAGTTCATGAGTGAGTGTTGCTAGGGGTCATCTCACCGGTCGCGTGTGTATTGTGCCGACGAGATTTACGTATTCTACGAAGAATTTCGAGTTCTTTTTTCCCATTATGGAGTGGTGAGTGTTAAACTATTGTTTTGAAGGAGTGGGTTTTTGTTTAAATATTTCAGGGTTATGGGATTGGTTCAAGAGGTCAACAATTTTTCTCTCTTTGCCCCATAGTGATGTGTTTTCTTTATTTGCACGTGTTTATAATAGACGTATTCGTCTTTGTTTTAACACATAAAGAGTATTTTTCTATGCATGTGAACTGTGCTTGGATAATCATATGTTTGGCTTAGAGACAGCTGCCACAATTTTATGGGCTCAGCACATTTCTGCATTGCAAGGGGAGTATGGCCTGCCTCGGGGAATAGTAGCAGAGAAGGTACCACTGGCCTCACTCGAGAGATAGTGCATGGATGGGCACTTGTGTATACCTTGGGTAGGGGTCCTCAGACACTGTTCAAGGGGAGATGGGGGATACTACTGGTATGCCTCGGGCTGCTGCCGCTCGACTGAGGGGTTGTTCTCAGGGGGGGAGAAATTTTTTTTCTCAGTGTGGGTGAACTCCCCTTTTCCTTTTTTTTTCTTTGTGTTGGGGATGGATTTGGCCTTGACATTGAATGCTAAGATATCAGCTGATTGATTAGTTGATGAAGTGAAATGCCCGTAGAGTCTTTTTTTTAGAAAAGAGATTTTTTTTCTCTCTCTCTTGGACGAAGAGAAAAGGAAATAAAAAGAGATTTTTCTTTTCCGTGAATGAGGGGAAAAGTAGTTAACATGCACGGATGTGTTATATGTTTCTTTGTGCCTTGAAAGACACAAATATAAGGGGAATACACAGATTATTTTTTTATTGTGTTGGAGAAATTACTTTGAAATGCCGATGATTGGTGTTGTATCTGTGTTGTGTGGCAATGGTGTTATGTCATGGTGTTGCATGCTGGAGAAATTGTATGTCATAGGATTCAGCAATACTGTTGTATGCTATTTGAATTTCACCCTTACTTGAGATTTTTGCAAGAGAATTATTGCTGTGGAGAGTTATTATTATTATTAATAATAATTGTTATACTTGAGTGTGTCACGGGTTTGCTTAGTATAATTATCATTACGGGAGAATTGTTTTACGAGAGATTTGAGATATTTCATGCGGGAGATTAGTTGATAATTATTACAGATAATTATTTCAGGTGGGATAATTATTACAATGAATTAATGGGAGAAGTCTTGTGTTAATTATTTGTTGAGTTTTTGTAACTTTGGAGAATATTTTCAGTGATTCACGGGGATGAGTTTTGCTGAATCTTGATGAATCTGACTGAATCTTGGTGAATTGTGTGGAATCTTGCTGATTTTTTTTTTTTTTTGTTTTTTTTTTTTTTTTTTTTTTTTTGCTGAATTTTTGGAGAATGGACAAGCATTAACTTTGGTGATATTTTTTTGTACTGATACTGATGATTTTGATGATAGCAATTTTTTTTGGTGATTTTGTGATAATGATATTTCTGATACTGATTTTTATATACTAATACGTGGGTGTTTTAATGCTGTCAAGGGAGGTGAAATCTTTTGTGATTATGGGAAGAACTAACAACACATTATTTTAGTTTTTTTTTTCTTTTTTTATGTGAGTTCAGCAGATAATTGCTTGACATCTAGTGAGTTACGGGAGATAGTTAATGGTGCCGTTGATTTTTCTTTTCTCCTTTTTTGGAAGTTAGCCATAGCTGACACAAGTTTTTTTTTTACCATGGGTGAATTTGAATTTATTTTTTCTCTCCAGTTGGTGTGGATTTTTTTTTTTTTATTATCTCAGTTCATGACTTAGAGTCATTGTTCAGGGAACGTGTTCGTGTTTTAGCTATTTGATGCTATAGAGTAATATAGGGAGAATTTTTTGCACGTTTTGAATGCATATGTAATGGCACTACATTTTTTCTCTGGATATTTGTGTTCCAGAAATTGTGAGTTTTCTTGCACAATACATTAGTTGTATTTGTGACAACTTTGTGAGAGATAGGAAACTTGGTTAAGTTTTCTAGTGGCTTATGTCGTAGTGCATATGGAGAAGTCTTGGCTTAGACACTGTGAATTTGGAATTCTGTTATAATGAGTTGTGGCACATTAGTGATTTTTTTTTCTAGAATTTTTCTAGACAGTTTGATTTGCCGAGTTTTTGCCCTTTTTTTAGCAGTTTATGCTAAATGGAGAGAGTTTTTTATAGTTTTTACTATAACATTGAGTTATTCTCTAGAGAATTGGAGTTAGAATTGAGATATAATGAGATATATTTTGGAGAGATAATTGGAGTATATATTATTTTGGAGTTATAATTTGAGATATAATATATGGGAGATATATATTTTTGGCCATTTTTGATATTTGCCAATGTGGTATGAGCTATGTTTAGTTCAATTATTTTGCAGCCATCTTGTTGCAAATGGAGACACATATTTGGAGATTATGGGGCAATATTTGTGAGTATGTGAGTTAGTTGCCATGAGTGCACATTTTTGGAGATATATATTTTTTTGGAGCCTTGTTTTGTTCCACATGGAGTTATTGGGGAAATAGAGGTAAATATTTTGTATTTGCCAAAATAGAGGTGATTATTCTCTATTCCTGGAGTGGTGTCTTTTTTTCTACTGACATGTGGCTTTGGAGAAATAAGAGAATAATATAATGGGGTTGGTTATTAACTAAATGGAGGAAATATTTTTATAACCGGAGTGGTGTTATTATTAATATGGTGTCTCATAATGGAGTTGGAATTAATCTTGGGCGGGCTGACCTTTTTTTTTGTGGTTATGGAGTTTTTTTGAGCCAAGAGAAGATTTCTGTGGTTCTCTTTTTTGGTTTCGTAATGCATTACTGCATTACGAGTCCTATGGAGATGTGTGTGCATTTTTTATGTTCACAAGTGTGTTATTCTTGGAGAAATATAATTTGGGGAAAAGTCGTGTTGAGAGAATAAGTCTTCGAGACAAATTTTTGAACACATTAGTCATATCCTGGAGTTAATTCTGTGAAATGTGTCAGTTAGACCTTTTTTCTTGAGAATCATGAGTTTCCAAACTTATGTGTCTGACTAGACAATTTTTGCGCTGTTGTTTGAGCATGCGTCCGCAGGCGATTTTTCTGCTGACAGGCGATGTGATGAGCGCTGTGCTGTTTCTTTTCCTCTGATGGTGATAGATCAGAATTTTTGCAATATCTGGAAATGTTGGCTATAGCATTTCACGAAAGCGCATGTATGAGAGTTTGCTTTCTGGCAAATTCCGTGGCTTTACATGGAGCATTTCTTGGGAAAAACGCGGGAGTTATGCATATTATACATGTATTATGTATTTTGTGATTGGGGAAATCTACTTGTGATTATCCTTTTTTTTATTATTATTATTTTTCTTCCTTTTCCTATGAGAGATATGATTTGGGGATTGAGCTTAAGTAGCATTTCTTTTTTGGACGGGAGATTTGATTTTACCGGGAGGTGTAATTTTTCGAGGGTTGTTACTTACGTAAAGGGAGTTTGACATTAAGTCTCATTGTGATTAATTATTGAGCAGTAAAGGGGTTTTTGCTGTTAAAAGTTGGAGATTTTTGCTGATTTTGTGGGTTGTTTAGATGTCAGAACTTAAGAGAAAATTTTTTGGGTCTGGGTGTTACGTGATTCTTTTCTTTCTTGAGCTCGTTACGAATTTTTTCTTCTTTTTTTTGTGAGCACATTCGAGTTCGAAATGTGAGTGCAGAATTCCGTGGAGTTGCTGTGATTTCTGAGTTGTGTGTGTGCTGATGTGCGAGTTTGGAGAATTGAGTTGGAGAACTTGATTTTTTTTTTTCTTAGAGAGTTGTGATGATGACTTGTCATTTTAGTAGTCATATTAAGGGAGTTAATTGGGAGACGTTCAGTTAGTATTTCTGACCTTTTTGAGATCATTGTTTGATAGAGGTAGTATGTTTGGGTTAATTTTCTTGGATTGACCAAAGACTTGACTGACATACTAACACACACCCAAAAAGTCGTTCCCCGACGCCAGCAAGACGTCCACCAGCCGTGCCGTGAGGTTGCTGCCATGTTGTCCAGGGTGATTACAAGTATTTCCATGATGGGTGTTCGAGAGAATTCTACAGCGTGTTTTTGGGGATCTACAAGAAGCCGTGGGAAGTTTCTACCGATGAGGGAGGCATTCCGTCTTCCTACAGTTGCTACAGCCTGCTATAGCCTGTTGCTGTCTGTTCAGCTACTTGCAGACAAGCGAAGAGGGATATTCAGGAATCCTAATGCAGAAAATATGAGAGAAAATTGCGTCTTGTGTTATTGGGAGATTAAAGCGTGATAAGACTTTATTTTATGCTGCCAGAGACGTGCAGTTTTACTTATTTTATTTTATTTTAAGCCGGCCAGTGTTTTGTGTAATTTTAAGCAATTTTGCTAGGCGGGGGCTAGCATTATAGGTGGCCGAGCTATCTGTAAGACATAGGGATTTTGATTAATAATATATTGTTCGTACGTTCTCTGTGACCTATGAAATGTGGAGGACAGTGCAGAGGTGACGACCTGAGAATAGCTGATCAATGAGTTTGTAGGGATGGCATGAGATAAAAGTGCTTAATTCAGGAAGTCAATGTACGACAGTTTATGAACTCTTCTCAAAGTGCATTTGGGAAACTAGATGCAGCTAGAACCGCGAGGCGCTAGCGAACTGTGTGTTCGTATGTGCGTGTGCGCCTCTTCTATTCATAATGTATCACTAGCCAAGTTTATGGGAAGACTTGCACAGACATTCGGGGGAGGAAGGCGAAGCCATGATGGCAGATGCCAAAGTGTTTTTATTTATCAGTGAGTGATATTCCGGTTGGGAATGGGTAAGTGTTACCTTTACTTTAGCCAAAGGGATGCTTGTTTGATATCTTGTAAGATGTTCCATTTTATTAACTTTGTCTTTAAACTTGTGTGTGTACTTACAAAGATGTGTTCTGTATCTTTGAACAGACGGATCTGGAATACCGGGGGACAGAGTTCCCAGTGGGGTGTGGACTTTTGGGTGACTTGACAATGAGTTGTTTTTAAGTTAGTCTGTAAGACTGGATTACTTAGTTAATTGATTTAGTTATTGTAAATAAACGTTATGTTATGATGCAACTCTCTCATTTTCATTACCTGTTAGAATGGAGAGAAAGAGGTGGAGAGAGAGAGAGGAAGAGAGAGAGAGATAGAGAGAGAGAGAGAGAGAAGAGAGACCAGAGGCCTGGTGTAATAGGGTGTGGGGGTCTGCCTTCCGTTTCGTGTCCACGCTTACCTTATGAATACTGGGGGTCCTTCCCCCATGTTATATATATATATATATATATATATATATATATATATATATATATAATATATATATATATATCTATATATGTATATATACATATATATATATATATATATATATATATATATATTATATATATATACTTGTATACTATATATTATATATATATATATATATATATATATATATATACATACATAATATATATATATATATATATATATAGATATAATATATATATATATATACTCATATATATATATGTATGTATATATATATATATATATATATATATATATATATAATATACACGTACTACTATATATATATATATATATATATCTATATATCTATATATCTATATATGTATATAACATATATAGATATATAGATATATAGATATATATATAATATATATATATATATATATATATATATATCATAATATATATATATATATATATATCTATATATATATATACGTGTATATATAATATATATATATATATATATATATATATAATATTATATATATATATATATACATACATACATACATACATATATAATGTATATATATATATATATATTATATTATATACATACAATTATATATTATACACACGCCAAACAAATATTAAGCCACCCCCTACCGTTAAATATCCATAGCTCAAGAATAGCTGACACTATGATAAATGATAAGTGCTTCGTCACCAGTGGGGTTTGAATCCCACCGGCAACGGACTACTATGAATCATCATTCCCTTTGGCGTAAGTTAATGCAGATGTATTGTGGACTGGATATTGAACGATGTTTGTGGCTTTATATTTGTGAATATAGGTAAAATATGTCACGGTCTTTGTGACAAAAATTCATACATACATGCATAAATACATACATATATATACATATACATACACATAAGTTCCCATACTTAATCGTATAAGAAGCGTGAAATCTCAGGAGAGTGACTGGGCAACATTCAACGAGACTTTAAAATCCCCTATGCATTAGTCCACCCTCGACACGAGCTGTCAACTCCGAAGAAAATGGGAATCCATTTTTTTCGTTCGCGTAAAGAGAAAATAAGACGAATGACGTTTGAAAGGAAGGATCCAACAAAAGGGGGATTTTCTTCCAAGACGAACGATCGAGGGGAAGGATCCATAAAGAAAAAAGAGGAGATGCAAATAGTGGTAATGGAGAAATGGGTCTTTGTGGGATGTTCATCATTGTCTAGGTTTTGTGAGAAAAAAAAAAAAAAATATGCGCCGAAGTTTATTCTTCGCATCTGAGTTTACCGAGTTTCCTGTACACCGCATAATCAAGACCACTGAAAATAGATATATCTTTCGATGGTATCGGTATAATGCTGTATAAGCCCCGTCCACGAAACTAACCACGGACCGGTGGTGGCCTGGCTTCTATCGTTGCCAAACGCACTATTATGGCTAACTTTAACCTTAAATAAAATAAAAAAACTATTGAGGCTAGAGGGCCGCGGTTTGGTATGTTTGATGACTGGAGGGTGGATGATCAACTTATCAATTTGCAGCCCTCTAAATCACTGGAGGGCGGGCAGAAAAAGTGCGGACAGACATAAGTGCGGACGGACAAACAAAGCTGGCACAATAGTTTTCTTATCAGGAAACTAAACAGGCAGTGAAATCGAATACAGAAAATACAATAAGCAAATGTTCAAATACGCCTTCGTTAGTTAACCTTGAAAAAACAAATATCACTAGGCTCATGTTCGTGTTTAAGGATTCATACATTTTGATACAATCCGTGATTCGTTTCTACCTTAACACGCACTAAAGAAGATGCTGATAGAAAGCTAATTAAACAAATGAAAGTCACAAGGACTAGGAAAACTAAAGTAAATTGAAAGAAAAGCATAAATATAAGCTTAATTATTATTTCTTTTTATAAAATTAGGTGCATTGCAATAGTTCCCGGTCATTAACGCTAATTATTTACGGCATAAGGGAAGGATAATTAACGCCTCATTCATCAAGTTTAGATTAAAAAGTCTTAGTATTATATATTATTACCCAGTCATCTCGTGAAAGGTGAGCAAGAAACACTTCATTTAAGATTCAGGATTAAAATCCGACTTTTGTGAAAGATAACTTTCGAAGCGGTATTTTTTCAGTGCTCATAATTCCCATGAACAACTATTTCTCTCTCCATTTGTGAATCCTCACAAATCAAGGCCCTAATTTTTCCTCTTGTTGAAATCAAAGAAACACTGGCACTCGACTGATCTTTCTGAATGTATCTCCAGTTCCGGCGTCAATAACCTTGTCGTTGCGACACCATTAAGAACTAACCAATCAGTCAACCTCCAGCTCAAAGTTATTCTCTCCTTTGCCCATCCACTCGGTTCTCCCTATTCAATGTCAGGAGGTAGAATAGTGGTTCTCAACCTTTTTATTACCACGCCCCCTCTAAGGTTTGGTTCTTCCCTTCCACGGCTACCTTGCATGTATGAGTCAAATTCCCTCCCAGATTTAAAGGAAAATGAAAAAAAGGAGAGAGAGAGAGAGAGAGAGAGAGAGAAGGGGTTTCGAGGGATAGGGAGGGAGGTCAATAATTACAAAACATGCCATAACCAACGAGTCTAACTAGAGTAGCAAGACTATAGGAAACTAAAATTATTAAGTACAAACTTTTGCGTTTTTTTCTATTCTGAATATTAGTTTCTCAGTTGTTAAGAGAATAACGAATGTAATTAAAATTGTTTTTATTTTTCCTTATGACTCGCGTCTCCCATGGAAATTGCTGACGCTCTCCTCTTCCAACCCCCCACTCCCCCACGTTGAGAACCACTGAGGAGAAGAAAGGCGTAAAAATTACCCAAGTCTTACAAACCTACAAAATCACTCTTAGAAAAAAAAAAAAAAAAAAAAAAAGTTTACCCATCGGGGGAATACAAGTACTATCTCGCTATGATGTAAATCGTACTCCGCCAATCCTGACAAAAAAATAAATAAATAAATAAATAAAAAAATATTCCAAAAATTTTGGTCAAGTTTGAACGGTAACCCCTGCACCACACCAAATAAGTATGAGGAAACTTTGGCCGCATCTCATTTCTCTCGTTATGCCTTATTCATATTCAGACGACTTTTGTGAACTATATGTATATGGAGTTCTTGCAAAGAGATTTATGAGATTTAAGCTGTCAGGACAAGTACTGGGGGGCCTTTCGCCCATTCGGCGGGGGGAGTTCTCTTCTTTCTGTATTTCTTTTTACGCCCTCCTACTTATAATAATAATAATAATAATAATAATAATAATAATAATAATAATGAATAAGGAACCTCGGTAACGAGGCTATAATATTGACAATTAAAAGCGACAGTAGTGTTAAAAATATATTTTCAACATTACTGTGGCTTTTAATTGTCAGCATAATAATAATAATAATAATAATAATAATAATAATAATAATAATAATAATAATAATAATAATAATAATAATAATAATAATAATAAAGGAAAAATGGAAAAGTGTCAAGACCTGAAAATAGAAATAGGAAAGATATGGGATATGCCACTGGAAATTGTACCCATAATCATAGGAACACTGGGCACGATCCCAAGATCCCTGAAAAGGAACCTGGAAAAACTAAGAGGCTAAAGTAGCTCCAGGACTCATGCAGAAGAGCGCGCTCCTAGAAACAGCACACATAGTGAGGAAAGTGATGGACTCCTAAAGAGGCAGGATTCAACCCGGAACCCCACACTGTAAAAACTACCCAGTTGGATAGGATGACTGTGATAGACAACAAACCCCCCCCCCCCCCCCCCTTCCTCCCCCCCACAAAAAAAAATAATAATAATAATAAGACAGTGAATAGAAGGAGTTGGACACTCCAAATTAAAAGACCGAAAGGTTGGACAGCAAGTCTTAAGAGAAGAGAATAGAATTAAATATAGAATTGAAGCGAAAGGCCGAGCGCCGGGACCTATGAGGTCATTCAGAGCTGAATCGGAATTTGACAGCAAAAAGGTCTGAAAGGGGTGAAAGTAAGAGAATATGAAAGGAGGTGCAGTTAAATGAATTAAAGAAGTTGCAGCTAGGGGCCAATGGGACGCTGCAAAGAATCTTAAGTAATGCCTGCAGTGCACCGCATGCGGTGCACTGACGTGACGGCATTAGTCCTCCGGAAAGATTGAAGACAGGAAGGGGACTGGAGATCATGTAAAAGGCAGAAACTCGGATGCAGGTTGGTGTCGGAGGGCCGTTGCAAACACCCTTTTGTAATGCCTACAGTGCTCCATGCGAGGTGCACTTTTGCTTTGCCACCTTAGTACGAGAATATACGAACCATAGTTGGCACTTAGAACTTTCAACGCATATCAGAAAGGACAGGTTAAATATGCCTGTCTGTACCATGAATAAACGATATTCAGTCATTATACATAAAAAAGATAAATACACCAACAGTCCGTAAAAAATAACTTCTATGGATCACATTAATTGATGGTGCTTTCAATGATATTGGTGCATAAACACATTGTTCCCAATATTTCAAGGGCAACTTATAGAAAATTCATTTCAGGCGCGCCCCCCCCCTTTTTTTTTTTGCTAATACTTTATAAACCAATTTTTCCAGACTTCAGAGAGTGTCTCTAAAGCATTTCTCCGGATTTTAATAAAGCTTTTACTTTTTAAGTTTTAACCTTAATTATAAATTTATTATTAAACTACTTGTGTTGCTGACTGAATAACTAACACCTGCTGTTCTCTCATCTACTCGTTCCCCCTCTTCATCAATAGCATTTTTCCATCTACCTATTCTCCTATTCCTGCTTTTATCGATAGTTCACTCTGCACTTTTCCTCTGCAATTACGTCAAGTTTATCCTTTGGAATTCTTAATGAATCTCCAGCTCTTTCATTAAAAAAAAAAATCACCTTTAATCTTGACAACACATCGCGATGAAGGACAACCTACTCTACAACCACCCCCTCTCCCTTTCTTTATACCTTTTCTCGCTGTCACTTGTTAAAAGTACTAAATTCCCCATTGTTCCCTTATTCTGAAAGTAAAATACCCTATTTTAGTAAACTATGGCAGCCTTTGTAGCCTTGTAGTACTACTCATAAAGCCATCACAGCCTACTATATCTACTTCAGGAGATAAGTAACCCTCACCTAAGGCATCTGGAGACTGATTTTTCTTTCAGGTATAAGATTTGTTTTTATCCTAATTCTACTTCTTGTTACCCCAAAAGGCATTACGATGCCCATCAAATCACCTATTGTATACTATACGTAACATATAATACATCTTTCAAGATACACCAATCTAATCGCTCTCTCCCTCGCTACTACGAATCCCAATCGGCTTACATTCAGGAAGGTGATCGGGTGTAGGGTTGGGGAGTATACAAGGCCTGTGTACGCGTTGAACTTGAATGCCCCTCATCTTTACATTATCTTAGCTATTTCACTCTTTTCTCCCACAACTAGACGGATAATGGGGGGAGACTATTTACTTAACCAAATCGTTCGAACATTATAAAGACGTAAATATCTATGCCCTAAAGAGCGTGTCCTTCTCGCACAAAAAAATTCTAGATTAAGAGAAATTTAATGCCTGATCAGAATTGGATACTTAAATCTTAAAATATATTTTTTGCATCCTTCTGTAAATCTACTGCTAAAAACTTATGGAAAGAATCAACTGACTATAAATCCAAGAGGGCTCCAAAGGTAAATCAGCCTGAAGAGAGAGAGAGAGAGAGAGAGAGAGAGAGAGAGAGAGAGAGAGAGAGAGAGATTAAATAAATAAATAAACATGAACGAGCTATGTGACAAGCAAACATATTTCGACATTGAATTCCATCAGTTTATTCCTGACTATAAGCAAGTGCATTGTGAATGATCACTCGCGATATTTAATGACTTTAAAAGCAATAATTTAGTTACACCATATTAATGAAGTTGAAAGCTTTACATTATATCAATTAACACCAATTATCTTAATAACGAACGTAATGAATGAATTAACTTGGGGGACTCGGCCAAAATAAATCATCATGAAGTATGCTTACTGAGCGCTCCAATTCGAGAGAGAGAGAGAGAGAGAGAGAGAGAGAGAGAGAGAGAGATGAACGCACTAAATTATTTTGGTTGCTCGATGAATATAAATCAAAATCATTACAAGTAGTATACTTTACAATGATTTTGATCATTAAAGTATATACTTTAATGATTTTTGATCATTAAAGTATCTAACTTTAATGATCATCAAAGTAGTATACTCCAAATATGAGAGAGAGAGAGAGAGAGAGAGAGAGAGAGAGAGAGAGAGAGAGAGAGTAGAATTAGTCATTCTGAGAGGTAAAACTAAAATAAGTTTTTTCACTGGAGGCTGATGCATTGTGGTTTACATAACCGCTGTCTGAATATTCCCTATTGGTTGGATTCTTTACCAGTTAAGACGCTTGATGTTTAAATATAACGTATAGGCCTACACCTGCGAATACATACATTATTAACGCAATGCGGCTGGTGGAGTTTTTACGTAAAGATTGAAATGCTGAAACTGAAAGTGGGCCACAATATCATAGCGATAATAAGTGAAATAGCGGTTCTTACCTTCGTTAGTCCAAATGCTTTGGTATTTTATGTCATTATTTTTTTTAATTTGAATTTGAATGCTATGGTACCCAAGATGTGGAACACAGGAACATTGACCAAAGGAGCCTGTTGGTCATACCACACCAGGATAATCACAGGAAATGACACTCAAACCTATGGGCCACAAAAAAGTATCAAATTACTTATCATTCTTACGCTAATCACAAAATTAAATGCTAAGGCCCATGCGCGTGTTTTAAGATGTATAAACAAGTATTGCTATTCCCAAGATTAGCTACCAAGAAAATTTAAACCACCTCAATATATTTTGATAGATGGCTGTTGAGGTAGTTATAATCCTTTGAAAAGTATTATCCGGTAAAGATTGTCTAAATGCTAAAACCTTAAACCGCTGATATCATGGAGATCTTTAGTAAACCGTTGAGTACTTTCACCCATTCGAGGTAAGTTAACCAGTTGCGCCTTCCTAGCCATCATGGATAATGAATAAAACTATTTTGTGAACAAGTTTCTATTCTAGCTAGAGCTCCTTAAAAGTGTGTGGCTGCCGAGTTGACAAAAGTAACTATAGCTCTAAAAGCCACAATAACATGCTGAACAAAATAAATGTCGGAGGCCATTCACCTTAGCCCACGTATCTTTCCATAGGTCCTTCAACACAGGGAATTACCAGAAATACTGCCTTCTATTCGAGGAGGTCTAATCAACTGCGGCTTGTACCTGGAAAGCACAAGCTGTTCCTATGCAGAATTACTGGCTTAAAATGTAAATCCGATGGGCAATTAGGCCTACCTCTACCTTTTAGAGATGCATAGCCTACCGAGTTCACTCATAAATCACTGTCATTCTTAAAATGCAAGGAAGTACATTTGCCTAAAAATATGGCCACACTGTGTTGGTCAAAATTATTACAAAAGTGCTAAAGTTGAGACAGTTGTTATCATACATTACAAAAATGTCAAAGTTGAGACAGTTATCATACAAACACTGACAGATTACAGTCAGCATTTGCCTATGCATAAATGAACTGTGGCAGATTTCATTCAGCATTATGATGCACAGATGCTCATAAGACTAATGTAGTTGAAACACACAAAGTAATTAAACCTAAGAGCCTGAAGTTGAAAAATAAGAAATATCTATGTACTGAGCTGTCAGCCCTTAGTAGGCTATAGGCTATGTTACCTCCGACCATGGGCTAACATTTTGCAGGTTTTCGTATGAAAACTCCCACATTAGTTAGTTCCATAGTTTGTTATTAGATTAATGATTAAATTACTGATACTTACAATTCATTTTTTCATTCTTCCAGGGACAGGTTTTAATTGTGATAGAAGTTCTGGTTCCGTTTACTTCTGCTGGTGCGGTCGTCATTCCAGCTTGAGGTAATTTTGTGTTTTGATTTCGGCATTGATATTAAAACCCGATGCATCAGAGCCTTAGTCATCCAGTGCCCATCACTTAGGATATCGTATTCAATTTTCTCACTCGCATATGTCACCGAATGTCATTTTTGTTCGGAGAACCACCGAGTTAGAATAATGGAAGTATGTTTTACGCTCACAAACTATGTATGTGAATAAGGGATTAGGCTAAATTTCATTTGGTTTACCAATTCCCTATATAGCTTTGCGTTATTGGTGGTGAAAAACAAAGGTTTAAACTGATAAACATACACCGTATTTCGTTTTAGGTCGACAAAGAAATAAGTAACAGACAGGTGTCGTTTCTATATGGTGGGTGAGCCTGTCTTAGCAGTATGACGACGTACTATCAGTTTCCAGACTCATTTTCCCGTAACGTTTTTCTTTGTAAAAACCGATTTTGCAAAGAGTTGTGGTTTTGATAATTGCACAACATCCCAATATTGTCTATGAGCTCACGTTGTGGCGGTCACGTTTTGATAATGATTGGTGGGAACTTTAGACCTTTGTTGTTGCGTTGGCGATGCATTTCCTCTCGGCAGGAATAATAGTCAACAACGGCCTACGCTCGCTTTATTTATATAAGGGATACTTCCGAAGCTCCTTGGTTTTCAATGCCTTACACAGGTTCTTACCTGGGCTTGAATCATGATAAAGTGTTCCATGGTATATTTAAAAGTGTTTATTCCAGACTGTGTAGAAAGTTTGGAAATTATGTATTAGTTGTTCCACTAGCATTTTTTTTTTTTTAAGAATTACTCTGTGGTGTCAGTGATAAGTTAGTGCAAAGGGAGGTCCATTACACATTGTACCTGTCTAGATTATTTAATTCATATTGGGTTAATACAACTTTTTAATCTGGAAATTTTGTTTACATTTCTTGACATTAGTCCTCCTCATTTCCATTTGTCTTTCCATTTCGTGTAGTCTAATTCCGACGAAGGATTTAATAGCAACCGTTTCCTTTAATTCCGTTTTGATTCTCTTAAATTTGTCGGCTGTGGAATATACAGCTGATTGCTTCCAGTATTTTACCTTTCCTTTGTTAAACACTCATGCATTATTTCCAATTTGATCCATCAATTTTTGTACCCTCTATACTGCCCGTATTCGTCATTGATGTTTGATTCCCTTGCGCTCTGAGTACCTATTCTGATGACATAAACTTCTGAAAATACCTTTGTTCTGAAGAACAGTCATTATGTACTGTAGTCATTTCATTAATACCAGATGAATTCTCTTTCACTCTGCGATCGATTACTTTAGTTATTGACACTTCTTGATAAAAAATTATGATCAAATGTTGGCAAACCTTTACCCCTACACACTCTCTCTCTCTCTCTCTCTCTCTCTCTCTCTCTCTCTCGCTCTCTCTCTGTTTGTGTGGTGTTTCTTCTTTCAAACTGATGAATTTAAAAGTTATTTAAACCAACATTTGACATAGTCTAATTAGATCACTTTACCTGTCCCTACTTCGTTTTATGTGTCGAAATTTTGATATAATGATGCAGTCTGTTTCATCTTGTTGTTGTCAAGGTTGTTGTGAAATCATGTGAATTTAGTAAATGTTGATCTTCCGTCGTCTGCAGTGCCAATTAGGAAATAAATTTTGTTATACACACACACACACACACACACACACACACACACACACATATATATATATAATATATATATATATATATATATATATATACATATATATATATATATATATATATTTAACCAAGATCCTTAGATCTCGGTTCTTCTATTCTAAAAGGTAGCAAATGAACCAGAGCAGCAGGCACTGGCAACACCCAACATCCATTTCCTCTCACTCCAACACCAATGCCACCCCCCCCCTCTCTCTCTCTCTCTCCACAACATACATTCCTCCCCCCCCCCCCTCCATTACCTAAGGCCATTAAATCAGACTCGTGAACTTACAAAAATAACATTTATTTAAAAGGAAAGTGTAAACTAAATAACTCAGGTTCTTAACAAAAAGATTAAATGAAAGATTGAACTCAAATAACCCACTCCATATTCCTACTACAATAATCAACATTATCTTAGTCATGAAACTGGAAAAGTCACAACAGTCTAGTGCACCATGGAACATTAGTCAAGTTCCCATTTCAATTAAGTCAGTTCCCCTTTCTCAGATCAGTTCCCCTTTCTCAGATCAGTTCCCCTTTCTCAGAATCGCCTATAAAAAGACGAGAACATATAGATAAGCACAAGAGTAGAACATATGATAAGCACAAGATTAGAACATATAGAAAAGCACAAGATTAGAACAAATATAGATAAAACCACAAAGATTATAAATCAAAATCAAAAGATCATATGAAAGAGAACTTCTTCAAAGTACAGACAAGCCACACTTTTGGCTAAAAATAAGTATGCTTACCCATTCAACACAGTATTCACAACACTTCTCTCAAAAAGTACTTTTGCAGATGCCATCTTGGCTTCTGCCGCCTCTGTAAGGATCTCTCACCTTGGTTACCTTACACTCTCATATGTAGGGAAAAAGCTCGCACACACACACGAACTCACACACATTGTTCATTGCCCCCAGGAAACTGCTTGTCCCAGTTTCAGCAAGGTCACCTCTACATCAGGGCCCACAGCAACAGGACAGTCACGCCCCACCCAAAAAGATACATCAGCATTCCCTAAGCTTGTCACCTCGAGCACTATCTCCAAGGAGAAGCTAAAACTGCTGACCCCTACATTCTAAAAAATGTCACAGCACAACACCTTACAATGGTATCTAAACATATTATTAATTATATCCCTCTTTTTATGTAACACCCATATATATATATATATATAATATATATATATATATATATATATATATATATATATATATATGATATATATATATATATATATATATATATATATATATACGCTTTGTGCCTCTGTTGACCTACGCTGTAATAACGTACGTGTTGGGTCGGTAAACTGTGATGGGTTGTTGCCTTTGCCAGTGGCATATTCTTTTTTTTTTTTTTTTTTTTTTTTAGTAACGTCATTATAAAATTATTATAAAGGCTTACAGAGAAAGGTTGGAGTCTCCCCTCAATAGAAAGAGATGAATAGTTTAAAGAAAAATAATTTTAATTTAATTTAGCAACCTTCCAATCATCTTTCTGTCGCTCCCTCGCCTCATCCCCCAAGCTCCCCTCGCCCCCCCCCCCCCCCCCCCCCCCCCCCCCCCCCCCCCCCCAATACACAATCCCAGTCATTACAAAAATTTAGCATGTGGCATATTATATATATATTTATTTATTTATTTATTTATTTATTTTTATAATATGCTACGTATATATATATATATATATATTATATATATATATATATATATATATATGTAAGTGTTTACATAATAAAATATGGAATGTTAGTCCAGATATATAAAAGACCAGATTGCTTGCAGGAATGTGATCAGACTAGAGACGCTAAAGATGAACGTATACAATAAGTATGTAGGCTAAGATAACATGCCGTCATCTGTGGTCATTCATTTGTTTTGAAACAGTCCAAGCTCCCTGCTTGAGACAACTACGGCCTACGTGATCTGTAGCGTGTCTCATTTTGATTGTGTGTTCGTATGAAACTATGTCATTTGTATGTATGTTCATATGTTCGAACTACTGTCTGTTCCTTCATAACTTGTAACAGAGATGGTAGACAGGCAGAACAGAGTTAGCTATCGTCTTTAGAAGACCTGTACCTCTTTACCTAAGCTTTATCATGTAGAGGAATAGGATTAGCCATCATCATTGGCAGAAGCGATCAAGCTATCGTTATTAGAAGACTTGTACAATCATACCTGATCTTCACCATGTAAAACTTCAGAAGAATATATATTCTATTTTTATACTTCGTGTTTTTACTACAAGAACCTCCGCACCGAACCATGAGTTTAACACTCGTCGTAATAACAACAAGATAGTACCGACTTCGTAAGTGATCTACAAACCCCAAGACACATCCATTGAAGATGGAAGTGCAATACCAACCGACTTAGCGTATAGATTATCGCAAGCGAAGTCTAACATTACCTCATAGGGCGCCTTATCCCATACAACGGGCACCAAGCCCTAATATTGGTGGCCAGCGTACCAGAAGAACTCTACAAAAACGTCCTACGAAGAAAAAAACCAGAATAATAAATCATGTATCATAAGAAGTCAACGACGACGGAAGCAGCAGATTCTTCAAGCAACCTAGTATCATCGTTAGTGAGCGACTTCAGAAAACAATAAGAACTTTCAACGACGACGAAAGCAACAGATTCTTTCAAGCAACTTAGTATCACGTTAGTGAATAACTTCAAGAAACAAACCGAACGCGTCTGCAGCATCGGATCTTTCAAGGGCTCGAATCATCCCAACAACGCGCACGGGGGAAACTCAAGCCAAACCAGGTCATCCGCTAAGTAGAAGTAGAGAAGGAGGACCAAAAGGCCGTGTGTCGTTATCAGGAACAACACCGTGACTTCCCACAAAAGCAAGCTAAGTACAATTTTTTATTCATTTGGAGTAACTTTGAGTGTTTCCTTTGCAGGTCGAATTTCGTTATTCCTGTGGCTGAAGTTACGAGACATTCTTAATCTTATTACTTTTTTACAGAAATTATCTACATCATTGAGATTTCGCTACTGCGAGTTTTTTTTTGTTTTTTTTCTTTGAGTGTCTGTTTCCAGAAGTTTCTACTGGAACAAATATAATCATATACTATGTTAATTTTATCATTTGGGTGTTATAATCCCTTACGTAACAAATCATATTAAACAGTGAATATGCGTTTACGCAGTGGACGTCTGTATTTATACAGATGCATGGATAGGGTCGTTAGGCACCGTAGTGATTAGAAAACACACAAAAACAAGTGGAACACCCGTACAAATCTAGATAAATTAGAGGTAACACTATTTCGGGTCATGACAATAAATGCTCCTTTGCAAAGTCCCGATCGCAGTTTTAGCTTGAGTTTTTTGAGTTATATAAAATATCGAACCTAAATGACTCAACTTAACTTTTAAAATATGGCTGGATTGCAAGGAATAACATGTCTGTAAAAAACTTTCATCACGGCCTAAATGCGCTGACCAGGATCCCTCACTATTTCAAATTTTAGCAAAGAATGAAGTACAAACAGTTAATATTGAATGCAGTAGTGATAACTTGTCTTATTAGTAATCGCTCAGTTTCTAATAGTTCGTCATTCATTGCTTTATACGTAACCAGCAACATAATGCTAAAAACACACAATACGTTGCCGATGGTAATAAAGAGAAGGATCCTAATTATTACAAAAAGAAATAGAAACAGTAGCCCGTTCAGAATCAAACAAGCAAACTCGGTGACTGTGTCACCTAGTCAAGCGGTCAAGGTCAGTCAAAAACTGCCGAAGTGTTCAAAGCATAGCAAATTCCACACAATAAGCGACTCTAGCAGAGTGGGGAAAAGCGATGTTGGTTTATACATGCCAATATCTTTTTGAATTAAAAAGGATTTTTCCTATGAAACACACGACCGTATAAGGTAATCAGAGCAGGTTTTCGTTTTTTTTTTCTAATACGTAAGATTATATAAGTAGTGGTGGATAAAGCCCAACTGTACGCGCCGTAAAAATTAGAATATCTTGTTTTTATTTCTTTAGTACACGTAATATCTTGTATTTACGGACTCACCGTCTGTTGTTCGAACTTCCCTAATGAGAAGTCCGGATAAGCGAGCGTTTACAGATACCTCTATAGTTATAAAAAACATTGATCTGTATCTAGTGTAATTGTAAGATTCATCTAGGGATACAAAATATTATCTTACATCCTGCAAAATAAGGCGTGTTTATCAAAGGAAACAAAATCCTATAAACCTTCAAACATATTAAAATCCGTTTGAACAAAAATGAGACAGTTAAACAAATAATAAACTTATATAAAGGAACTATACATTTGTCTCATAAATCGTAACATTGTTTTTTTTTCTTAAATGACCCAACAGAATTCTCCCACAACCACAGTCGTAGTTTGCACGCAAAATCTCGAGAAGCATGCACCCTCGAATGTCTTAGAGCGTGTCAAAAAGACTTTGCTGGGAAATGAAATTTTAATCCTTCCCGACACTCTGAAATATAACGATTTCCGCGAACAAAGCCCTAGACACAGTTGACTCGCAGCAACATGTTAATCTAGTGATCCACAAACGTATACATATCGTGGATAACGGAGTTATAAATATCGCATTTTTTTATTGTTGCTAACTTTTAATCCCGCCCAACCAGTCGTAGATAAATCTCTCTGATAATCTATCTAAAGTAATATCCGTAAAGTCATTCAAGCAGAGGTGATTCAGCAGAATTTTATCTTTTACCTGAATACCAGGAAGTTTCTCCACTAGCGAGTGATCTCTGGGAAAAAAACGGATGTAATTTAACACAAAATACGGTCTAAGGACAAACATAAAGCTATTTACGTACCTTCGTATAGATTCTCAATGAAATTTCAAAATAGAGATAAATGACGAAGTTGAAAATGTTAGTAATAGGAGTCATTAGGAAATCAAATAAGCCCATATAATTTTTCCCTCAAATGTCATGCCATAAAAGATCGGACTTGGCGTATCTGCGTAGATTTCTGTCGCTTAAACAAGGAAACGACTCCCGATAGTTTCCAGTGCCATGTACCGACGACATCTTATCTCTGTTAGGTTAGAATAAATTTTTTTTCACCACCAGCTTGGACTTACTTAAATGCTTTTACCAGATACCATTTACCTAAGTGATTGTACCTCATACACCGTTTTCAGCACACTCAGGGGACATTATCAATTTTTACGTATGCCTCCGGCTTACGTTGCACCCCAATTACAATATAGTGTTTGGAGACTTTTAGGGGATACCCTACATGCCTATATGGATGATCTTGTAATCTTTTCTAATACCTTAGAAGTACATTCACATAAACTAGAGCTAGTGCTACAGAGACAAAGACAAATAATCTCAGAGTAAAATATCTAAATGTGAGTTTTTAAAAACCGAACATGTTTATTTAGGTTTTATGTGTCTAGTCAAGGTCTTAAAGTAGTCCATGGTAAGGTGTCGGCTATTCATAACTTTCCGGTACCTATTAACGTAAAAGGGGGATACAGCACTTTGGCGCTGTAGTGGGTATTACAATCGTATGTAAATATGTAACTCTTCAATCATGACAGCTCCTTTAACAGATCTTACGAAGAAGAGCGTAGATTTATTATGGTCTAAAAAGCATCAACAGGCGTTCGATATCTTAAAAAGCGGAATAATGCAGCTTACCTAACTTAAAAATCCCTGATTTAAATAAGGAATTTTTTTTTTTTTATTACAACAGACGCCTCAGACCAAGGGGTAAGAGGGATACTACTTCAGCAATATGATAAACAGTTCTTTCCTATAGCTTTATTCATGTAAACTAAAGCCCTCTGAAAGTAAATATACAGTAATGGCAAGGAAGGGCTAGATATCTTTAACACTAGTACATTTTAAGTTCATAATCTATGGCTATCCTGGATAAAGTCTTTACTGAACATGAGTCCTTTACCGAGTTTTTCAAAGGCTTTAATCACAGTCCAAAAGGAACTCGGTGACAAATGATCATTCAGGTCTTTGGAGCCAAGTTAAGATATCTACCTGGGAAAGCAATTATCATAGCTGACGCATTATCCCGCAATCCCGCACCATACAGCAAAGAACCATTAATTGGACTAAAAGATATAGAAAACATGCCGTGCCTATTGTTAAAACCGTATCTAAACAAGAAAATTCCTTAACCCAAGAGATCGCGAGCATTGCATATCTGGGTCGGAGCGCAGAACTGTTACAACTGAACAAAGCAAGAGTCAAACAGACATAACCCAAAACAATAAACACTTCGAACGGAAACAGAGTCAGCAGCAATAAACACTTCGAATGGAAAACAGGGTCAGCGGCCTAAGGCAAAAAAAAAACAATAAACACTTCGAGCAGAAACCCTAAAGCAAAAGTATATTTATAGTATGTGTATCAGAATAATGTAATCAAATGTAATGTTATATGTAGGTCTGTGACGAGGAAAACCCCGAAGAACACAGCAGAGGACTAACGACCAGGTAGTAGTAATAATCTCTCTCATACCAATCGTCATAAACTGGTTGCATTTCCCGTCATCCAGGGTTCCCTCCTATGTCACAGAAAGCCAAATCACTGTTTTACTGGCCTACAATGCTTACAGATATAAAAAGCACATAACTAATTGTAACACGTGTCATGAAAACAAGGGATACACTAAGACACCTGTCAGTTTAAGGGCCTATCCTGTGCCAAATCAATCCTTGAAAGAATATACGTAGAATTATTAACAGAATTACGAGTCTGAGAGGGAATAAAACACTTCTTAGTGTCAATAGTTCCTTGACACGTTATATAGAATTAATAGCACTAAAAAACAAACACCGCAATTGAGTGCGTTAGGAATATTTATGAGTGCTAAATCAGTAAACATGGAATTCAACACATGATAATCTGACTCGGGTGGTGTAAATCAATAATAATCTCCATAACGCGTTGTGTGAATTCCTATCCATTAAGAAAACAATAATATATTTTATCACCCATAGTCAATCGGTTTGGTAGAATAACGGATAATTAAATAGGAAGTGTCAAGTCTTACGAGTTACAACTCGTGATATTGGATCCGAACTGGATTATAGCGGTTCTCACGGTTTTAAATACCTTTATCATTCATATCTTGTATCTATAGAATTGATGCCGCAAGTAGCCTTATACGGTACGCCGCTAGAACACTTTTCCACATATTCAAGCCACCATTAATTTATCAAATATATAAAAAAATATATAAATAAATAAATATAAAAAATAAGATAAATATGGATACAAGTGGAGTCAATATAATACACTCCGTAAGAAGTCGGAAGGGTTACAAATTATAATAAAAAAGGAATCACGATAAAATCAATAAGCAAAACGTAACCATAGATAATTAGATATCCAAAATATATATGCGTAAAGATTTGAACTCTAACTTAACGCTTTAGTAATGACAAATAAGCTAAAAGTTCAAAACACATATCAAAACCTACTGACATATTGTCTGTCCCGTGATTTGATATTCGTAGTCAATGAAAAAAAAAAAAAATTAAATAAATAAATAAATAAATAAAATAATAATAAATAAATAAATAAAATAAAATAAAAGAGATTTTAAAGTCAGGAAGTCTAGAAGTGAAAATGTTATCTATGAAATAATCCTATATGAATCTTATACAGGGCTAATAATATATATAGAATTTGTATGGAAACCTTTTTCATTAGTTTCAATAAGGAATATTTAATTTAAACATAATCATGCAGTTTTCCAACATGAAACTAATATATTGTTCAATTTTGGTACTGTTTTTTTTTTCAGACATTCTTTTCATGTGGGTTACGTCTGATCTAAATGGCTCTCTTCCCTCCCCTGTATTTGGATGTCGTCTGAATTTACTTTGCCCTTGTGACAAGTATAAGTTTTTTTTTTTTTCCACTCTTTTTGCCCCAGGCTGATTAATGGAACCTGTTACAGTATCCTGCAGTACGAGAGTTTCACATCGCAACTTCAAAAAATCGTTCGTCGCAGCGGACGACTACAGTCAAGTAACAACCGCCT
>NC_087209.1:11651515-11674015 GCF_015104395.2 Macrobrachium nipponense | reverse complement strand
TTTGCTTCTTGGGATCATTCCCTCTATTTGCGAAAGGAGGATCTGCATGAGAGAGAGAGAGAGAGAGAGAGAGAGAGAGTTACAAGGATTAGTCCATCCAAGGAGACATCGTGTGCTCACTTATCTCTTGGAGCAGATTTTACTGTTCATTCACAGTGTCCTAATGATTTTGTCTAGCTTTCTTTTAAACTCTTCCACACTGTTGCTGTTTACGACTTCTGGTGGCAGTTTATTCCATGTGTCACATATTTTGTATGTAAAGAAGTTGAGAGAGAGAGATTAATCTGTTGATATCAATACTTTTCTTTCTTTCTTTGTGAACAAGGATGCATTTTAGTATAGAATCAACTTTTTGCTGCCGAGGTTTAATGCTGACCATTCTGGGAGGCATAAATATTTGTTACATTCGGTCATTTTCAATGATACAGATAAAGAATTTAAGGAGGGAAAAGGGCGGAGCCTAAACTTCTGGGTAGCTATTGTCTTGCAGTGAATGAAATTTTAGGGAAACGAAAAGTATTTTTCTTAATATCTTCTACCATATTTCCTGTCAACGGGGAAGTGACTTTCTTGTGTTTTCATTTTACTTACTAATTTTTCAGTGTTATCTTAATAACAAGTGGATAATGGCTGCTTGAAATTGAACTTCAGTCTGTAAATTGGGTTGCGACTTTATGCAAGTTTTAAAAAAAAATAGTTTTGAGAACAAATAATTTAATAATGTGTAAAATTAAATAATTTGAACGGTGCCGCAAAATTCCAAGCTTGAGAAAAGAAATAAAAAATGTAATAATAGGAAAAACAAAACAAAGATTATATGTTATGCATTTTCGTACAGGAAGTGAAAACCATCAGAAGTGAAAACGACCAGAAACTATAACAGAGAGAATGAAAATGAGAGAGTGAGAGAAAGCAAGTGAACAATTTTACTTTCTTAAGTTTTACTGTTTAGTTTTTTTTATTTTCTAAAGCTTCCGCGGCACTGGACGAGGAAGTTGAATTTAGAATTGAGCGTTTGCCAAGCGGGCATTCACCCAAAAGGCAAGAAAAAGGAAAGTTTAAAAAAGAAAAAGAAAAATGAACCAAACCTTAATATTAACTCTTGGCGTTTTGTTAAATCTCTCTCTCTCTCTCTCTCTCTCATCTCTCTTCTCTCTCTCTCGTTTCTCTCTCGTCCTCTCTCTCTCTTTTCTTTTAAGTAATTGAATTTAACTTGCTCTTCACCGACGAAGGAAAATTCCTATAATGAACCTCGGAAATTTACAAGTCATATCTGACCTGTCTCTGCAGATTTGGGAGTTTTCCGTCAAGTCGTTTCGTAGTTTCATAAGTCGCTTCCATTGCATTTTCATTTATGTAGATTCGTCATAAATGTACGCATGTAAGTTTGTGACATGTGCCTATGTATTGGACCTTACCTTACCTTACAGACCTTACATTTTGTTCGGGTTGCCCCAGGTCCCTCAGTGTGAGGGCACCTCTAATGTCTACCAGAGAGTTGTTAGTACATCTACCGGTATATTTTGCATCTTCCAATCTTGATGGTCTGGGATGCAGTTTAGATATTTGTCGAGCTTATTCTTAAACAAAACATCTACGCTCACTCCTGATATATTCCTCAGATGAGCTGGCAACGCATTGAATAGACGCTGCATTACGATGCTGGTGTGTAGTGGATTAATGTCCTGTTGTGCTTCCCTTATTTTTCCTGGTATAGTTTTGGGCACTATTAATCTACCTCTGCTTGCTCGTTCTCATATTTTTTAGTTCCATGATGTTTTCTGCTATTCCTTCTATCTGTTTCCATGCCTGAATTATCATGTAGCTTTCTCTTCTCCTTTCTAGACTATATAATTTTAAGGATTGTAGTCTTTCCCCAGTAGTCAAGGTCCTTAACTTCTTCTATTCTAGCTGTAAAGGACCTTTGTACACTCTCTATTTGTGCAATAACCTTTTGATAGTGTGGGTACCATATCATATTGTAATATTCAAGTGGACTACGAAACATATGTTTTTATAAAGCATAATCATGTGTTCAACTTTTCTTGTTTTGAGATGCCGTAACAACATTGCCCATTATTGCTTTACATTATCCCAATAGAATTGCTATTTGATCATTGCATAACATGTTCCTATTCATCATCACACCAAGGTCTTTAACTGCTTCCTTATTATTTGTGATTGTCTCATTATTAGGTCCCCTATATGCATATAGCTTTCCTTCTCTGTCTCCATAATTTATTGATTCAAATTATTAGAGTTAAATACCATCCTATTTACCTCTGCCCATTTCATATACTTCGTTACGGTCTCTTTGTAGAGCGTTCCTATCTTCATCACAAGTAATTTCTCTACTTATTCTTGTGTCATCAGCGAAACTACTCACTACCGAATCCTTAACATTACTGTCCCTATGTCTTCAATCATAAGAACAAACAGTATTGCAGCTAACACCGTACCTTGTGGCACACCGGATATTACCTTGGCTTCATCCGATTTCTCATCGTTTGCAATAACTATCGTTTTCTGTTGTGTAAAAATTCTTTTAACCATCTTCCTACTTTATCCACGATATTGTGTTTTCTAATTTTCTTCGCTAATATATTATGGTCTACCTTGTCAAAAAGCTTTTGCAAAGTCGGGGTTGTATCAACCGAAATAGGGTTCATCTTCTGAATAATGAAAATAATATAATCTTGACACTGTACACGTATTACTTGCCCCATTGTAAAGCTGATCTTTTCCTCTCGACCTGTTGAGAAAAATCTCGTCTGTAAATTGTGACTAGGTTTTTTTTTTTTTTTTTTTTTTTTGTGATAAAAAGAATATTTAGAGTAGTAATTGTTTCATGCTTGCTCTGTTCAATGTAGGGTTTTTAATTGTTCCGTCGCAACGACTATAGTTATATGTATGCAGAATATTGAAATCACATAAACTATATAACTTGCTGGCTTAGGCATTATCTCAGATTTCTATATAAAGAATAAAATTTGCTTAGGGATAATAAATCGAATAGTGTCCTCGATATTTTCGGTGAAATGAGAAAATGTAGAACGAAACAAATTACTGTTACAGCTTTGTGGGTGTTAATTACTTGATGCACTTTTTGCTTAGGTGAGTTTTTGCAGTATTTTCGTCGTCGATCTAGAAGTGCGCAAATATGAAATATTGCGAATTGCTGATATGATCATCCTTATGACGCTTAACTTGAATCATTAAGAGTAGCTGATAATCAATTAGTGAAAGAAATCAGATCATCTCATTTACTTGTAGGAACACAATAGACATTAACAAGAACCTTTCTTGGCATTTTGTCGTCATATGAAAACGAGAAATGGTCAGTCTAGGTTTTATTATAAACATGCCTGCAAATGATAGTTTAATCATACTTGTATTTCAGCTTATATTAAGTATAATTACTACTGAAAAGCGTATGATGAAATTATATTTATGCTCACATTCATGCCCCTGTTTGGCTAAAAGACAAACTAGAAAGAAGGGAAAAGAATCTCAAATTGTCGTCCAATTCACAGGTCAAATATCTAAAAGAAAAGAAAGAAAAAGAAAAACAAAGCCACATGTAGGTCAACAATCACGAAAAAATCTGTCTGTAAATTAAAAAAAACAAAAATGAAGAGGGAGAAAGAATGGGGCCAATATATGACGTTAATTAGGCTGGCGGGTTAAAATGCCAAAAATGATAAAAGACCGTCGACCTTAACAAGAAACACCAAGTAGACTTAGTAGAGCATTTTGGTTGCCCGGGCTGCCTCATATGAGGACCTGCCACCTTTAGAATTTGGCTCAGCCCAACTGGGGCGATGACGCTGCAGAAATATGTTAGCGCAATTACCAGCGGTTTTAAATTTGTATGTTATTCCCAGATAAGACTGGTAAGGTTTGGAGATCAGATATGATGTCTCAGGTCCAAATTATTATTATTATTATTATTATTATTATTATTATTATTATTATTATTATTATTATTATTATTAATTATTATTATTATATATTTGATTGTGTATATATATTATATGTGTGTTTGTGTATATATATACTGTACATGCATTATTACATATAAGGTCATTGTACACAAACACGCACACACATACACACACACACACACATATATATATATGTATATATATATATATATATATACTATAATATATATATATATATATATATATATTTGTTGTTGCTGATCATACACATCAGTCGGTGTCATGTTAAAGGGAATAGGTTCGAATACTAGTCAGTTTGTTGGCATCTAAGTATATTTAATCCATGATGAGTATAGGCGTCCAAGACATAGTAAGTTCAGCGTTCAAATGTGACTTGTAGTTTAACAGATGAAAGTATGAATTTGTCATACGCAAACTCGTAACAAATTGTCCATGGGATCAATACACAGCAAAATTATGTGTGAATGAAAGAACGCAACGTAATATATTTCAGCTGAATTGGGCTGAAATTTCCGCATCCTAACACTGTTATTTCGCTCACAACTTGCAAAGTTAAAGTTTTAATTTTGCAATTTACACACCGGAGAAAAATGGGACCAGCATCAACCCTGGCGTTCATGTGGTCCTGACGTGAGTGTTGTCAAAATGTAATATTTGCCAGCGTTGCAGCTTTATTTTTCCCAAAGCTGTTTAAGAATATGAGATACTTGATATTCAATAAATTTATTAAATTCGGTAACTCAGGGGAAAAAAAACAGGAAAAGGCGTTGGATAAGCTACAATTAATGTTGTAATAGGTATTAATTTCTGTCACTGTATGTAAAATTGTGTTTAATGTTTTATCTTCCAGCCTTTCAAAAACTACGCGATGATCATGGGTTATTTTTGTTTGGGATTGTTTCCCCACGTTTCTCATTTAATTTCAGTTTGCAGTTTGGAATAATGAAAGCTCCTGGCATTCGAAAAAGAAATTAAAATAAAAATTATATATTTTCCACGTATGGGTGATCAATACATGTATTCTATTTTCTTTTTTTTTTATACAGACGGGGCAATACTTATACTTTAGGCAGTAACAAAAATAACCCACTGCTTTTCCCAAGCGCATTTAGAGAAATTACTCCGTATTGTTCCACGAGTAAATTAACATCCACATAACATAGGGAGTAATAGCGTTTCGGTATGTGTTTACTTTAAAAAAAAATGAAAAGAGCAAATCGACACATATTCCACGCTTGAGAAGACCATCAAGTGAACTGTCCCTTTAAAGTTTAAACCAAAGATATTATACTGTACACTATAGTATCTTTGGTTTAAACCTTAATTTAAGGAAATAACAAAATCGGAAACACGAAAGCATGCAATAAACAATACAATTGTGGGTATCTGTGGGTATGGATAGAATCCAATACGAATAGGGACTGAAGAAAAGCTTTTCAATACTGTATTGGCGTTTCAGGATACACACCTATTGATAGAATTCAAATTAGTTGTGAAGTTTGTTCTACGTAATTTGTTTTAGTATTCCTCATAACTATGTGTACAGTTGTTTAAAAGATTTTCCCCGTAATCTATGAGGAATATATGTCATATATTTCGCTCTTATGGCGTGTATGAAAGCTCACAGACGCACACACACACACATACACAGTCACACACTCATACATTATTTTAATTCATTTCTTAAAAGATAAATGAGATGATTGATTTTAGGTGGCCACAGCTTGCTCTGAGTAACATATTAATCCCAATTAACCAAAAGATGAACAAAGCAACTCGTATTCCCGTCCTACTAACATTCGGAAATTCCTTAAAATCCAGCCTGATTCCAGCTCCCTAATTATCCGGGACTCCCTGATTCCTACGGTCAAAATTCCGACGCTTCCTCGTAGTCGTTATTTCTGGAAGGGCTCAGGAGTCTGTTTGATGTTTCGAAATTATGCAAACGAAGTCTATTAGCTCTGGGTCAACTTCGTTTCATACCTTCGCACAATGTAATGCAAATTTGAGGCAAACTCGGAAAAGAAAGAAGGAAAGAAAGAAAGGGAAAGATAGACGGATAGATAGGGAATGTGGAGAAGCAAAAGGGAAATAAACAGAATAGGAAAGTAAAGGGAAAATACAGAAATGTGGAGAAGGCAAAGGGAAATACAGAGAAAAGAGAAGGTAAAGGGATATATACAGACAGGAGAAGAAGATGAAGCGAAATATCAGAAAGAAGGAGAAGGCAAAGGAAAAATAGGAGAGAGAATAGGATAAAGTTGAGCAAAATATAACGTAACGTGACGTCCAACATTGATAAAGTTTTTCTTGCTACGATAATCCAAACCTACCTCGACAGAACCAGTGGCACAATATAACATTCAGCCACCCGAAATCTTACGAATGGAGGGAGAGGAGGAGGAGGAGGGAGGAGGAAAGGAGGATGGTTGAGGTTGGAGAAAGGGGAATAAGACGCTGTCCCCGAATTCATGTTTGCATACACACCTGCATAAGATTCACAAGATAAATTTCCGCTTCCACTGACAACCGGTTTATTTGGTGTTTTTTTTTTTTTATTCATTTCTTTTTTTGTGGGGAAATGGGAGCGGTGCGGTGGGGGAATGAATTAAGATTTTTTATTCTCTTCACTTGAAATATGAAAAGAGATATTCTAGACATAACAAAGCAGAAAAGTTAGTATGCATATATGTACACACAAATATATATACATATATATATGATATATATATATATATATATATATATATATATATATGTAATGTATATATAAATTATATATATATATATATCATATATATATATATATATGTATATATATATATATATATACATTTATATATACATAGTATAGAGAAAGAGAAGAGAGAGAGAGAGAGAGAGAAGAGAGAGAGAGAGAGATGCATGTTTGTATGTATGTATGCAATGTCATATATATATATATATATAGATATATATATATATATATATATATATATATTATATATGTATGTATGTATATATAGAAAGAGAGAGAGAGAGAGAGAGAGAGATAAAATGCCTATATCCAATCACAAAATCAAAATTTTTTGTCCTAACAGCTTCTCCCATTTACACACCATATTTTCCAGTTTATTAATTCATTTGCGTGGATAAAAAGTATTCATTTTTATTCTATTCCCTCATCAACTCCTACAGAATTCCCGGGACGGGAATATTCCGCGCCTCTCGTCACTGACAGCGAGGTCAAAATAACTTTTAATATTTAAGGTAAATGTTGCAATGTGACAGATATTGGGCCTCTAAAAAAAGTTATGAGAACTACCTATACGCAATGTTATGGAATAACTGAATAACAGTTTTCTCTACCTCGTTAACACCAGTGCGGTCTTCGTTATATTTTTAATAAAAGTGCGTTTCTCTTTATTTCATAGAGATTTTTTTACAAAAACTTATAACTTTATACCACGATTCTGTCATTCACACACAGACGCGAATACAAACACACAAATACACACCAAAGACAAGCATATCGCATTTAGAGGATAAACCATTACATTAGTGCAACAATATCTGCAGTTTTACCACATTCTATATTATGGAACCTCACCTTCCAAAGACTACAATGAGCTAATTCAGCAGTTTTATGCTTTTTTTTTTGGAAATGTGGATGCTTAGAGCATACACGTGACATTATGATGATGATGAAATACGCACGTAAACCTGCAGACCATTTCATATATATATATATATATATATATATATATAAAAATGAGAGATCTCGTTTTCTATCACGCCCAAAACTTGGTGACGGGGATGGGTATGACGTAAACGACAAATGAGAGACAATGAAACAAGGAAGAGAGAGAGAGAGAGAGAGAGAGAGACGAGAGAGAGAGAGAGAACGACGAACGATTGCCTCAAAATATTCAGAAAACCTGCTGCTGCTTCCATAGAAGCAACGACCGTGAAGAAGAGAAAATATGGGTGGAAATTGGAAGATCGTCTTCGGATACCGGTTGGCCACAGAAAATAAAAGATTTCCCCCATGGACGGGAAAGGGGATTAAACAGGGCGTGAAATAAATCGCCACTCGGGAATAAAGACAATGGATTTTTTTTTTTCTTTTTGTTTTTTTTTTTTTTATCTTTTGATGCGTGATGGACATTCGTTTTTAATATTCTTCATAAGGAAAAATCAGTCTTTTTTTAATTTGAAGAATAAATTAATTAAATGAAGGAAGGAATTGTGAAAAAAATAAAAAGTAATTATTTGCTCTATTGAACAGACAAAGATAATATGAAAAAATATATTATCCTTATCATTCGCTAATAGTTAGATTACGATATGGATAACGTTATCATTTACCGCATTATTGAAGAGAAAAACGTAAAATGACACACTAAGCTTAAATTACACAGCCGAAAAAAACACTAAGAAAAACGGCATGGGGAACATTTTGAATTATAGAACTTAGTAACACGATATTACCTAAATAGTCTATTGGCTTTATAAGGCAAGACCTCTGAAATATTACAGTTCTCCTATCTAAGTAAGATGAGTAAGATTTCCAGATACTGGATAATGAGCAAGTGGAATAATAACTATACAAAATACTTAACACAGCTATGAACGTCATCAGTAGTAAAACCTGCTTAAGAAAATATAATCGAATCCTTATGATGTCGTTTTTCTCAGCAAGATAAATCATCCACTTATTTCTCGTCTAAGAATATTCCTTTCGTATATCAAGAGGATAGACAAATTTTCCAGCAATAATATCCTCGAAAACAAAAAAAAGAGTACAATCGACGCCATGAAAAACCAGTATTAGCATTGGCTCCCTCATCCAAGGAAACAGAAATATATTTGTGCTTCGTTAACGCAGCCGTAGACATTTTCTGAGCAAGAGCCCGTGCTGGCATAAGATGAGCTAAATCTAAAACAACATCATTCAGAAACAGAAAATATTCGAAATTTAAAATACAAGTCTGGCTTATTTCTACGCAAGAAAAAAAATGAAAAATGAGACTTTTTCCGGATCGTCATCTAAGCAAAAGCAATCCCATCAAGCAAAGTTTACCCTCACTCCAACCGCATTATCCAACTCGCACGGTCGGCGTCATCTCAGGTCCGATACGCTAATTCAACTGGCAAACTTCCTGACGCGGCGTCATCCAGCAGCTGAGGAATTGAGTCAATTTGCAATGCATATTCGCTTAAACTCTGGGTAAACTGTGACGACCGGACAGATGGGTATTTGGAACATGGAATTAGATGAAAACGGAATAATGAAAAAATTAAAATAGAGAGCAACGAGGGACACTGGTATTAATAATTATGAAAGCAGAAATAAAAAGGACAGTTATATAACGTCCGAAGGGTTTGCCCTTGCCATCAAGACCAGCTCTTATATGTCAGTAATGTCTAACAGTCAGGATACACTTGGAGTAATAATCACCAGTGAGTAGTGAGGATAAGCAGACTGCAAAAATCCCGCTTATGCGATAGCATAGTTACCCACAAATCATCGTCACTTCCGTTTTTTTTTTTACCACAAAAACTAAATTTTCTGAGTTATTCGATAACTCTGCCCAATTTACGCTTCCTTCTGCAAAAACTGCAACAGTTCCTGCATCAACCTCAATTAAATAAGATGATATGGGTTCCCAGCTCTGATGGCAGTCAAACATTATATACTTAAAAAGGGAAAAGTTAAAATATGTTCTTACATTTTCAAAGAACCGCTAACACACACACAACTGGTCCACTAGGCCGACAGACCTAAGTTACTATAAATTCGGTAATGCAGTCGCCCAACAGGAATAGTATTAAGATGAACCCGAAAGGAAGTATCGTTCTTACGTAGTATTTTGGATTCTATTTATAATTATTATGATAATCAAAGCATAATACTCTTCATTAGCAAAGTGCCAAGTGCACAAAAGACAAATTAAATAAAAAAACACATGAAAATCACAATTTCTTGGTAATAACTGACTTCAAAAAAGCATGAGCGTCATTTCATGATATAAACGTGATTAAAATATATGTTTTCCATGTGGAGTCTTTCGAAATACTATATTTTGTAAAGACCTATAAAACAATTCTTCAAAACTTTACAAGATCAAAGTAACTTATGCTATATTCTGATACATTTCACTTACAAATTTCTACAAATCAATAATTCAACATAAAATGAGCTTAGTCGAAATAAACTTTCTAGGATACGTAACACAATGTAAATAATTCAAGATAATTTAATGTATATATTCCTTACCGATTCTGAAATGGAAATGAGGAATGATGACAAGATGACAGCAGAGTATCTGAGACGATACGTCGCGTTGACAGTAATACACGTCAAAAGAAAGGACGGTTAATAACCTTATAATCAGGGTAGACATGTTGTTAACCACAAAAGACAGAAAAACTACTCCAATACCATTAAGCGATATGAATAACATTGCCATATAAATCAACACGTATGTAGGCACGCTGGTCCCGGTAAAGGCTAAAAGGCTAAAAAAAAAAGTTAGCCCTGACCGACTTGCAAAGTACCAATATTTATACTTAAACATGTAATAAGCTTTCCCAAACGTGAACAATAGTAATGAGTTCTTAGGTGAAACCGATAAAATTAGAAAAATTAACGGCTTTAAGAATCAAATGAGGATGGAAGCATATTTAAAATTTTTAATGAAGCTTCTTGCCTTACTTCGTTTGCTTCAACTGAACCAAGCAAAAACAGAAAAATCAATATCAGAGAATGAATTGCATTGCATTCCAGTATTCTGGGATACTACGAAGCGAAGCCAAGGATCCCTCGTCTCAGACGCAGAGAATAAATCACTTTGAAAATCTTATTAATATAACTTCCCAGCAGCAATGTCATAAGAAAGCATGAGGAGGATATGACGCAGATAAAATAATCTCATCTTCATCAGCTCGCGAAGATATTATTCGACCTGACGTACTTTCGTCATGCTTTCGTGTCAGACCATAATGCCATCTTGCATGAATTATGAGAACGTTCCTTCCGCAGTCACAGATGGCATGAAATATTGCATTCCGCATTTCTCGGATGTGTCCAGCTACTGCCATCTGAGCTGCATTCATTTTCTTAGTTTCTTTTATTTTCGGGTGAACGCTTCCCATCTTACCTGTTCGGAGCTTGGGAATACATTTCAAGCCTTCTATTATCACAGAGCTTTCCATTTTAAAAATAGCAAGTTACATGACAAAAGAAATACCGAGAATGTAAAAAAATTCTGTATGTGGAAAGTGAATGGTACTAGAGTCTATAAAATATTTAGGGGAAAAAAAAAAAAACAATTGATTATGAACAAGGCGGATAAGGGGACCACAAACTTAGGAATCCTAGCAAAAAATATTTCCAAATTCAATTGAAAATAATTGGCAATTGCAGCTTAAGTGATTTATAGTTAAACTCACAGGTTGATAACAAACTACTTCAACAGAAAGACAAATGACAGAAGTCGAGTAAAACAGACCCCCAGTGAATTGCCCAATATGGTTCCATACCGCCTTTGCTTAAGTCCATTTAAGTCCTATTTGTTGACGATATTACTTCATATACTTAATTTGATACACGAATACCTAGGAATAGGTTATTCATTTACAAAATGTACCCTTGTATACATGACATGGACACATTAAAATCACATTTATATAAATATCCAGAGATCAAGTCCCATATCCAGCATGTGGTTCTCATACCCCTAGGGGGTATGGATACCCCTTGGGTCATAGGTTTAATTTAATTAATCATAGTTTTTAGTTTTTATATATGGAATAACACATACATTCCACATATATATATGTAAACACTTACCCACAATTACTTATTTATACATACTTCAGGTATGAATATCCTATGAATATGGTTTATTCAAGAAATACAAAATGTTTATCCTTGTATACATTGACACAAAATCAAATATATATATATATATGTATATATTATATATATATATATATATATTATATATATATATAAGTATCTAGAGATCATGTCCCATAGTTCAGCAAGTGGTTCTCATACCCTCAAGGGTATGGATACCCGCTGTTTAGAACCCCTGATAAAGTAAAGTTATTTCCATACGAAGTGAGTCAGCAATTCCAAAACTCCGACGAGAAAATCCCCGTAATGGGATTAAAAACTTTAACGAAGAAAGTCGAAACGCTTTCAAGAAAAATTCAAGCTTCATCTCAGTCTTCCGTGAGGCCTCTTTATCTAAATTCTCTTCCACGCTAACTTGTTCAGGAACAGAATAAGTATATAACCTTGAAGAAGCTCCTGCAGGAAACTCCTTGCAGCTTCAGAAGCCTCTCAAGAGATTCGTGGATGAAGGAGGAGAGAGAGAGAGAGAGAGAGAGAGAGAGAGAGAGATGACGGAGAATTGAAAATACTTGTGAGCGTGGGAGGGAATATACTTGAATTTACCTGATCATTCATATGAAATAGCGTAACTGAATTATTACTTACATTATTCATGTCCTTAACTATTTTGCTTTTTTTATTATAAGAGAATGTTGCAATGATTTTCATTCGCTTTTAGCATTGCGTCTTTAGAGGAAAATCTATCATATTCTCCAAATCAAATTTGCTATATTCTTACCCCTACGCGGAATCCTCGCACATATTCAAAATTGCCTGCAATATAATACATTCACTCTGGCGTTGCCCCAGAGTGAATATTTACCATATATCATTTATGCTCCTAACTAAAGGCCCCCCCCCCCACCCCCCCCCCACCCCCCCCCCCCCCCCCCCCCCCGCCACCTCAAAAAGAAGAAAAAAAATTAACATCAACTGTATCTGCCAAAATCGCCTCTCTCTCTCTCTCTTCAAACAAAGGGAGGAGTAATTTCACAGTCGAATTTTTGTGAAATTTTTCGTCCTCTTGCGTTCATTCGTTTCTGACTTTAATGAAGGGGATGGACACACCCACAAATGAACTTCGACTCGTATGACACGTTAATGAGAGCCAGGCTTTCAATGGGCCCTGGTTGATATCACTTTGAAAGACACGGAACAATGATGTTAGCTCCACGGAGCCACCTGGATACATGAAGAGAGAGAGAGAGAGAGAGAGAGACGAGAGAAGAGAGAGAGAGAGAGAGATTTGATGCAACAGGTTCCTAAGAAATCAAGAGAAGGTGCTGAAATAAGAAGAGAGAGAGAGAGAGAGAGAGAGAGAGAGAGAGAGAGAGAGAGAGAGATTTTATGCAATGTAGATAAGCAAAGTTAGATTTTGCTCAAAACTGAAATGATTATAAGATCCTTTTTGAAACTGTAGTAACATGTTGAAACAGATGGGCCATTATTGTAAAGTAAATGTGGTCCAGTATTGACCCCCCCCTTTTTTACCGCTGCATTATCAAAGATCTCTTACCTATACCATAACCGAGTAACAAAAACTTTAGATTAATGATGAAGTACTCACATTACATTTAAACCCGTAGTCTTAACCTACTTCTTAATGCAATAACTAATCACATTTATCGAAAACTAGGATGAGATCAAACGAACGTGTTCAGTGCAAGTGCTTGTTTATGGATAACGAAAAGTACGAAACATGAATAGTGTGAACTAAGAAATATAGTGGTGGGTTAATTTTCTTTTATTTCATTTACTTCGACACTTTCCTCAATTTTGATTCATTTTTATAAGGAGGCTTCACTTTCACAAAATATCGCTGGCAAACTGCTCAAATTTCACTCCGGAGTCCTATTATGCTATGACTCCCAGAAAATGAGCATAGTCCCATGGCTTCAAAATCGAGTTGCAGACTGGGGATAAAACTTCGATCTCTCCATCAATGGTGTTTTCGTTATAACTTCCGCTGGAACCCACATAGTGAATAGCAAATTAATTAATATATTGGCAGTCAGTCATGAAAATAGGAAAAATTAAATAAAGAACTTAAAGAAAACTAAAATGCAAACCGGTCAAAACTACGGGGATCGACAAAAAGTAAGCACCTGCAACAGACCCCTGCTTAATTGGAAAAGTTTGTTTTTCACCACCTGCCGGGTACGAGAAAGGAAGAAAATTGTTTTCTTTGGCCGAGGCAAGGCGTTTTGCAGGTAACCTTCTTGGCCTCTTTATTGTTGTTTTGCAATGACCTCCCTGCCTTATTGGAAAAGGAGTGAATTGTAACCTTAGGACAAAATCAGTATTAATACAAACATTTCCTTAAAATAAAGTTTACAAGGAAATACCAATCTAATAAGTTGAATTAATTGTACCATATTTTGTGGCTGGCAAGAAAGGAAGGGCTAAGATTTAATTTTTGGGATAGACATAAATCATAATGCACTTTCCGTCGCATATTTATTGCTGCACTAATTACTTCAGTGGAATGCTGGAATGTAACATTATCACTGTTAGACAACCATCTGTTTTCTTTTTCCCTTCGTCCATTTCTGTGACATGTGTCATGTGACGTTTCCATCAAGCTAACTGAAATTATGAAATTGCTAAGACCATCTTTGATAGGTAACAATCTTATCCGAAGCCGAACAGTTCCAATAAAAGGTATCTCTGGCTTGTGATAAACCCTTTACCAAAAAAAACGGTAGTGGGAGGAAAAATACCGAAGCTTTTCTCTAGATTTATTACAAATAAGAAATATTAATTGTCTCAATAGCCCCCTTTTGAAAACCCACACCCAAAGGAGTTTTAGTCTATATTGTTTCGCGCGCGGCGCAAAACAGAAAAATACAAATAAATAAAGTAAATAAGTTTAAGAAAACCCAAGGAAAAAGAATTGATGGTGAAAAAGATTCAATCATTTTGAAATATCTATAAAGAATATTCAACTTCTAAGGAAATAAAATAATAAAACTAATAATGTCCACGATTCTACATCGCTTAATTCCCGTTAAATGGCTTAAATGGTTAGAAATTAATTTATGGTTTATTTCATCAAGGAACCAAAAATTCTCGGTGTAAAATGGTACAGAAAGTATCCCTCTTATTGGGTCCGATCTTTCACGTTCCTGATTGAATTACAAATTGTACCCTGAACGGTAACTTACATAATTAAAATAAACATTCCAATTTGCCTAATTTTCCCAACATATTTTTAAACCTACTAACTGGCCTACCTTCTCTTCAGGTAATTGCAAATATCTCCTATTATTTTAATTTATGTCAAATCACTATCCGAATGCAGCCATTGGGTTTTCAACCAATTAAACGCCGTTCAGCAGAAAGCTTATTCTATTCCACGATTTAATCAAAAATTATATTTCTTTCAGTTCAAGCATCTGATCATTTTTAAAACATTTACCAAAGATAAATGGCTGTCTACATACTATTACAAAAAATTTATCTGTCCCCGATTTTCCAAACGATTTTACGTAATTATACAATGAATAAACTTTGCAAAAAGCACTAAGTATTTCACCGATATTTACCTTAGAAAAGTGCATGAGTTTACACTGAGTTTCAATTATTTTTTTGAGGTTATTTAAATACATCTAACTAATTAGATTCAACTGTTTTATTTTTGTCTTTCCGTAAGTTAATTAACTCGAACACGATGAATTGTCCATGGGAAACAAAAGTAAAATGGCTTTGCATTGGTCTGAAATCAATTATGTGAATAAACGTCTGATGTATAGTGAAGACGTTGTGAAATACGAAAATAAAATAGAGCCATATTGCTTCACTTGACATTGCATATATATGTATATATATATATATATTAATATCATATATATATATATATATTATATATTAATTATATAATGTATATATATATGTGTGTGTGTGTGTTTGTGCGTGTTGTGTGTATAATTGATTAACGATAATGACCCGCCCAAAAAAAAAATGTTTTTTTTAACCCTGTAACACATTAAAAAGGAGTAACTTTAAACAAAAAAATGGTTTTCCATTTGTCAACAAAAGAATTCTAATAGGAAATAGCTTTGTAAGGTTAATATGACCAAAACGACATTGGTAAAGTGGACAAGTAGGTAAGCAGTTTAATGCAACGGATAAAAGTAAAACAAAAATAATACTAATTTAAGCAACAGTAGAAAATTAACTTAAAAAAAAATTAAAAAAAATATTTATATTATGCACGCATTAAAATTGGTCAAAATACATGTTTGGGAAATTATTTTGGCTATTGGAGAACAGAACAACTGGACAATGGAAAGTAATACGCTAGAAATGTTGTTTGGATATATATAAGTATAATATAGTCATAAATATTATATAATAATATATATATAATATAATATGTTTTTGTGTGTACATATTAAATCTTTTAAAACGGGGTTCCAAGAAAGAAAAAGATATTTTACACCACACACAACACACCACCACACAACACCACACCATACACATTTATATATAGATAATATAATGAATGTGTGTGTGGGTGTGGTGTGGTTTTTGTGTGGTTTGAGTGTGTGTGTGTGCGTTGTGTATACGCAACCAACAAACTATGCATGTAGCTCTTTATAACCGAATTTCAAAAGGGTGATTTTTCATGTTTGTTTTTTCCCTAATGAGGACTAGTTGTACGCGAATAGGTTATTTAAAATAAGGCAGCAAACAGTTCATAAGATTTCTCTCTAGTTTACCGTAACATTTTGGTTAACCCAAGAAAACAGAGAATATACATCTGGACGCCAATATTCTCCCCGATGCAAAATAAGTCGGCACCTGGAATAAACTTTGTGGTTATTGCACAGTATTGCTAATACCAACCACAGAATAAATAAGTTTGGTGATAAATCTAGTTCTGCGAAGCTTTTTACGGTCTGTATCCAGTTGTCCTAAGCGACTATTATGTTGTGCTAGTCTTTGTAGAATGCGGAAAAGCGGAATGGGCTAATTGTATTACTTTCTCGGCTATAATAATCAAAAGTTGGTAAATGTTCCTGTCTGTCTGTCTGTTGATTGCAGAAATATCACAGGAACAGTTTCGTAAGGCCACGAGAGGAGGAGAGAGGAGAAGAGAGAGAGAGAGAGAGTAGAGTCCGGTTGTATTGTTTCACAAAACAGATTATAGCAAGCTATTATCGGAAAAAACTATCTAACTAGAAAAAAAATATTAATCTTCAATTTATCCAACAGTGTTTGGAAAATAATGTTGTTATAATATTTTGAATGAAGATAATAGAATCATTCGGAGGGGAAAAACCTCCGCACCTGCGTCCGAGAACATTCGGCTAGCCGAGTTTACACCATTAATGGAAAAAAGTTTTCCCCAAGTTTTCATTGGACGGGAAAGTTGATAACTCAACTTCAAGTTCACTTTATTTGGCCTGCCTGCCTCCTCGGTTCTGCTCTCTCCTCTCTCTCGCTCTCTCTCTTTCTCCTTCTCTCTCTCTCTTCTTGATCCTCTTTATGAGATTTTATTTTCTTTTCGCCCTTTGGTTATTTTTTACACCTTCTCTCTCTCACTTCCTTATCCCTATTTTATGAAACTTTTTGTTTTCTTTCCTCCTTGTTTATTTACCTCTCTCTCTCTCTCCCGTCTCTCTGCTCATCTCTCTTCTCGCTCTCTTCTTCATCCTAATTTATGAGATGTTTTTTTCTTTCCCTCCCTTGTTTGACTTAACTCTCTCTCCTCTCTCTCTCTCGCTATCCGTCTCTCTCGATTCTCATCCTTCCTCTCTCTCTCTCAACCGCATGAAACCGAAACCTCCTCCTTTTCCTACTTCTTCCCCTCCCACGCTTTTCCTTCCACCCTCTCCCGTATTTTGATTCTCTCATTCCTCTTTAATTAATACTTACTTCTACACCTTTTCCTCATCTCCTGCGGATAAAAGAACGAAGAAACCGCCTGGCATAAGACTTTAGCTCAGACCGCTTCTTATTCCCTGGCGCGGTGACCCGGAGGGGAATTTGATATCGAAATATGACCGGGCGGTTTTTATGGCAGAATCATTTTCCCCAGTCTGGCTCGAAACTGGAACAACCTGCGAACGCATCCTCCAGGAAGGATAATAAGAATTTCCTTGCTCTACAACTCATTAAATCAGACCTGGCAACCTAACAAAATGCCTATGGTAAGTGTCCCCAGTCAATGTTTTATTGTCGATTAGAATCAATAACTATTACATGTTGAACTACAATATAGAAACGTTATACCATGGCAAATGATCAAAATGGAATTGAGAAGGCATAAATTATATATATATATATATATATTATATATAGGTAATATATAATATATATAGTATTATAAGATTATTATATATATATATTTAGATATAGTCACTAATCTATATATTATCTATATAATAGAAATTATATTATATATATATATTATTATATAAGTATATAGATATATTTCCCCTTCATATATATTATATTTAATGGCCTTAGGTATCCCTTAATATTTCAATTACTTTCAATAATGTAAATAGGTTATCACCCTAAAGAAGTTATAACATTACGTGGAATCACCTATTTATTTGCTCAGGTTATCGAAGTATGATTTAAAACGACGTGTTGGAAAAGGGAAATACTTTATTATGTTTTAACAAAATTGGAGGACACCTTACAGGATTTCTATTTTCGAACCAGACAGGAGAAAATTGTTTATATATATAGTATATATATTTAGATATATTAGTTATTATATAATAATATATGATCTATATACGTTATGTATAAAGTAATGTATATAATATATATATTATATAGTAGTATTTAATTATTATATTTTACATTTACCTACTTCAGATATATATATATTATCTGTATTATATATAATATATATATATATATATATATTATTTTATATTTTATAATAATATATATATATATCGAATATATATATATATATATGTATTATATAATAAGACTTATTTTAATTGAACCCACATATTAATTAGGAAACTATATTTTAAGAAGTTCTTCAAACGATGGTTTGATTGGGTTTGGGGTTTGTTACAAGTGGGGAGAGGGAACAGAGTCATCATTGTCATTAGATACGGACGTCTACCCTTTTGTGCAATAAGTGGTTCGTGTTTATTTCAATTTTAGCCTCCGAGGTGTCAAGAAATTGCGTGTCTTTCGTGCGCTTTGTTAATTCCTCTCCTCTCTTCTCTCTCCTCTCGTCTCTCCCCTCTCCTCTCTCTTAAATTAATTAAAGGGGAGGGTTGTTTTTCAGATCGTAGTTTACTGATATATATATATATTATTATATATATTATTTATATAGATATAACTATATTATATATAATATAATATTCATATATATAATAAATATATACATACCTGTACTATATAAATAAGTTGTGTTGAGTTAGTGGTGTTTATAGAGCGAGAGAGCGGAGAGAGGAGGAGGAGAGAGGAGAGGAGAGAAGAGAGGAGAGGAGAGAGTAGAATAAAGTCAATGAACAGGAATATCGAAGAAAACACATTTTCATTTATTATTCCTCTTTTTTCCGGAGACGAATGGGTTTATATTAATTAATGACCTACAAACACGGAACTAAACATTGTAAACAGCATTTTCAACCAAAATGGGTTATTTTTTCCATAACTTAGTTTATTATATTATTTAGAACATAACTGGCTCTCCAGTAATTACCCATAACAAAAAGGCAATACCTTTAAACATAAAGCTAGGAGAATTTCTATCTAAAGAATTTGAAATCTTCGATTAGATATTCATTGCTCCAATTCCATTTTTTTCAAAGAAAATTGCATATTTTACAAGGCAGCACTAGACATTAACTGACGACACCCTTGACTAAACTTTTTTTTTCAAGGTAGGAACTTTTGTCAGAATGCAGAAAATCAATCCAAAAGGCGGAACGCTGACCTCTTTTTGCAATAATAACGCCCAAATCGTCATAAGTTGGAAAGGACCTTGCTATAGGTGAGATTCACCCATCAACCATGGCATTCTTTTGGATGTCTATGGAACGTCCCATACGAACGCCTCCTGATTGGTCTGTTGATAAGCCTAATGACAGGTCCTGGAAACTCGCAGTTCTCTCTCGAGGAGTTCACATAGGCGGAGTTTAGGTGTTCCTCTTCTCCTGAAGGGATAGCCCTTTCAAACGTATACCTTCGGGTAAGAGGGTTGGAACAACCACATTCCTGCCCATGTGAAACTTTCTCGAGAGACCTGAGAGTTTCCAGGCCATTGGCGATTTGGGTTATCAACAGCCAATCAGGAGTCGTTCCGTAAACGGACGGACCTAGAGATCAGATTGCATGTTGATGTGAATCTACTTAACTAGGGGAACATCACAATCTGAACGATAAGTCAAAGGTTCAAACCGGATGAACTGGGTCCACTCGTACAGTTGCCTCCCAGAGAGAGTACTCCAGTTCATCGTGATGATAAGTGAGATTTTTGAAGTTCGCATGGGGATATTTATAATCAGTGTATACCCAATGCAAGAATTGTCTTCCTTTGCTTCATTTATTTGGAGTCCTGAAATTCCGTCGTGATGTTTATCAAAGCGGTTTGTACCTATGCAAAGGACTCGTTAAACTTTATTTACTATGTCTTTGTCATACTCCGTGCAAATTGTCGCTTGTATACGTAGCGAAAAATGGGCATGATTTATATTTATAAATAAATTAAGAAAAAAGTCCCATTCGTTAGAACCTCATCATTTACATAAGGTACAGAGTTAAATAACAAAATAGGCTATTCCCATAAAGAAAGGAAGAAAAGAAAAAAAAAAAAACTCCCGATATTTTACCTACAGCCAATCACCAAACGCGTTCTGAAAAAAGATAAGGGAACAGTCCATTTTTTCCCGCCCCTATAGCTGCATAACTGACAAATAGTCATCCGTCAATTCAATACAAGCAAAAGCAACTGAACAGAGGCAACTAACCGATCATCCATAATATTTAAGAAATCCGAACAAACCCCGAAATGACCATCCATCAATCAATTCTGTTCCTGCCAATCAATGCACTTGACCAGCCAACTGTCGCCCAATAGAACGACCAGAAGGCAGAAGAATTAAATGACATGGAATATTCCCTGTGCCATATGAAACTGAAATGATGGTTTTTGACTATTAAGGGATTAGACGGATTCCAGGTTTTAAATGTATCGACGCTACTACTGCAATTGACAATTTGTAGGCTTGCGCTAATCCTTTGATGATATAAATAGCCATTAGGTCTGCTCATATTATATATAATTATATATATATATATATATTATATATTATATAAAATATATATATATCATAAATATATATATATATAGAAAAATATATGTTTTTATGTGTATATTTATATATATATATATATATATATATATAATTAGTATTACATATTATCTATATATATATATATACTATATACATATACATTTATGACCAGACAAACACAACACACACACATATATATTGTTTGATGTATGCGTGTGGAGTGTGTGTGTCGGCGCGTTGCGTTTCAATGCATGACCCTCGAAGGATGAAACCAAACAAAGTAGCCTTCACGGGAAAGAAACTTGTCATAACCTTTTCTGTTTATTTTGCATGTCATGAATTGCTCGTTTTCATATACCAAAAACCAAAACCACTAATTTTTGGGAAACAAGCCGAGAAATGATATCTTTTTCCACGTTATTTCATTGTCAGTGAAGATTATGCAACATGCAATCAGTTGTTCGCGGCAAAAGTGGGGAGGGAAACCAAAATCAAATGCAAATCAAACAGTGATATAGCTTAATCCACGAGTTTTTTCGGTTTATTTATTTTCCATCCCCCTACCCAAGTAACAGAGAAGAGCTTAAAAACCTATATTTCTATTGGCATGACAACCCGAGTCCACTATTGGTCATCGGTCCGCTATAATTTGTTATTAAAAAAAAAAAAAGCACTTAAAGTACCATCATTGCCGTGTGTAAAGAGAAATCAACCAGGGGGGGGGGTCATACAAACAAAATAAAATTACATAAATGTTGATGAAAAACGTTGTATACTTTTCTTATTTCCTCTCTGGTCATTAACTTCGAATAACCTTTATAACAACTGAATTAACGTGTAGATCAAATATCTACTTAGCTAAATTGACCAACTTACCGGGGGGGGGGGGGGCAGAGTAGACAGAGAACTTGGTACAAAATGTTGAGAAAAGCTCTTTTTATTTATTTCTTCTCTTATTTTAACTTCAATGATCTTTTAAAAACAATTGCTTTACATGTAAACAAACAAAAAGAAAAAACTTAAAAGGGCAGACGTTTATGTATCGATTTAAAGTGTTGATGAACCTGCGTTTATATTCTTTTTATTTCCCCAATGTTCCATTAACCTTCAATCATTTTTCAAAAGGAGATTGGTTATGCCTTACATAAGGTTCAAATTTCCTTTGAATTTATTTGCAATCTGACCACGATTTATCTTAAGAGTTTATAACTAATCAAGCCCATTGGCGTGTGTACAAAAATGTACGAGATGATTAACTTTCTTTTTTCTAATAAAAGAGTAGTTAGACCAGCCATGCTCTATGGGGCAGAGACTTGGCCAATAAAGAAAGAACAAAGAAAGAAGAATGGAAATGGCCGAGTGAGTGATGAGG
>NC_087209.1:11631515-11646515 GCF_015104395.2 Macrobrachium nipponense | reverse complement strand
GTTCTAGGATATTTTTACATTACCAAGTCCTTTCAGACGAATACAAAAAACATCATGATTTCAGACGAATACAAAAAGCATCATGATTTCAGACGAATACAAAAAATATCATGATTTCAGACGAATACAAAAAGCATCATGATTTCAGAAGAATACAAAACACACCATGATTAAATTTGATTACTTAAAAAAAGAAATGGAATAAATGTGGATAATGTATGATGAAAGATATTCACTCGGATCTCTAAATTCGGAGGGTTTAAATATACTTCCAGCTGAGGACATATTTCTTTACATAATTAACATGCTGGTTCCTGTCTAAAAAGTTATACGAAGTATTAGAAAATAAAGTAGGCGCTACATATGTATATATATATGTGTATATATATATATATATATATATATATATATATATATATATATATATATATATATATATATATATACATATATATATATATATATATATATATATATATATATATATATACATATATATATACATATATATATATATATATATATATATATATATATATATATAGAATAGATATATATATGTATATATATATATATAGTATATGTATATATATATATATATATATATATATATATATATATATATATATATGATATATATATATATATATATATATATATATATATTATATATATATGTGTGTGTGTTGTGTGTGTGTATATTCAGCCCCTACTGTTTCATTTAGGACAAACGCCTATTAGTAGTATATATTCCCGGAAAAAGGGAAAAAAAAAAGCAAAGCAATTCCCAGAATCCACGTTTTCCCCCGTGACGCGTTTGAACCCCCAACAGGCTCTGACGTGTAAAGCGTTCGCTTCCGAGAATATTTCTATGGATCGGATGAAGAAGAAAATGCTGACCAAAAACTTACCGTTGCCACACACGCTTGTTTACGACGCTTCCGGGCACAGTATTTCAGGAAGCATTGGAAAAAAAAAAGTTGCGGTTAACGAGAATTGAATACAAAGAAATGTGGGTAACATGAATTGTATGAAAAAAAAATGTGGTTAACAAGAACTGAATGAAAAAAAAATCGGTAACATGAATAGAAGGGGAAGAAATTGTGGGTAAAATGAATTGAATGAAAAAAATGGGTAACATGAATTGTATGAAAAAATATTGTGGATAACGTGAATTGGATAAAAAAAAAATGTGGTTAACAAGAACTGAATGAAAAAAAAATTCGGTAACAGGAATTGAAGGGAAAGAAATTGTGGATTACATGAATTGAATGGAAAAATGTAGGTAACATACTGAATGAAAAAAATTGTGGGTAACATGAATTGAATGAAGAAAACTGATTAACAGAGCTGAATGAAAAAATTTGGTAACAGGAATTGAAGGCAAAAAAACAAAAAAAATTGGGGGGTAACTTGAATAGAATGAAAACAACATAGTAGGAAACATGGATTGAATAAAAAAAAATTGGGTAACATGAATCGAATGAATGAGAAAATATGGGTAACATGAATTAACTCAATAAGAAATAGTGGGTAACATGGATTTGATTAAAAAAAAGTGGGTAACACGAAATGAATGAATGAATAAGAATTGTGGGTAACATGAATTGAATAAAAAAAGTTGTGGGTAACATGAATTGAATGAGTAATATGAATAAAAAAAATGTTGGTTAAATTGAATAAAAAAAATTTTGTAACATGAAGTGAATGAAAAAAAATTTGTGTAACATGAACTGAACACTTCAGAAGATTGGTGCCTCTTTAGTATAGGTATTTCATGAAATGTATGAAGTTTTAAACATAAATTTGAAACACATGCTTATCCCTACTGAATTTTTCACTGAATCTTAATAAAAATGGACAATTTATTTCGTCATAAAAAATTACAAAAAGGTGTCGTTTCTATAAACTAGAGGCTGTTTTGAAATGTGATAAATTTATCACTAATGTTATTCCCGAAGAATTAAGAAATTCATACAACACTGTAACTGTAGTGAGATCATTTTATATCACTAGGTTCGAGTAGCTTAAGATAATTAAGATAGTCTGACCTGCGTGTGCGAACAAAGAATGTATTTACAATGTATTTTGTAAATACGTGTAAATTCATTTTGTAAATATAATTTGCATTGTATTTACAAAATAAAACCTATATGGCCTTTAGAAATGACCATCCTTCCTTCAGTAAAAAAAACAAAAATAGCAGATGGGTATGCCCCACCCCTTTCCCTAGTACTATATACAACCTTTCTTCAATCATTTTCTACTTATTCTAGGAACCTTCTGCAATTTTTTCTCATTTTGCTCTGCCATTTAGTGCCTCATACACCAAATAAACCAACCAGGATTATCTTCATGGGTAAACAAAACCCCATCTTTTGGACCCATGAATAAATAAAACTATACGCAATATAAACAAATCACCCATTTTGAAGTTCCTGTCTAGAGCTGTTCTTTTGATTCTCCTACCGACGAATAATTGAACATTCACCTCTGACGAATATACGTTGAATGGGAGTTCGAGACAAAGTCCTATCTTTCACACACACACACGCACACCAGTCTAGGGACTGGATACCACTGAATTCTTGTATAACTTTAGTTCCATACAACCAGTAAGGCTAGTTCATTCCACTGTTAATCATTTAATTCCTAACTGACCCGCTGACCTGTTTCATTATTTAGCTAAGATTATCCCTAACAGGAAACTGATATAGAAATAAGCTCTCAATGTACTACAACCAAACCGACGTTTAAATTTAAATTATTAGACAAATCCTGGAGAGGAGTCATCATAAAAGAACGAAATGGCTTGGAAGACATTACCGAGACCATCTGATTCCCGGAACCTCGTAGAATTGGCGATTCCAATTATTCCGGAATCTTTACGGGAATGAAAGCTGCTCCTGCATGGCTGGGTAATGTACCGAGGGAGGTCAATGTTTAACATGCCTCTTGATTAATACCATCATATCCCCTAATCAAGGAGAGTACGAGAAAGATTGTTCAACGGGCCAAGACGTCTTCGAGTCTGTTCTATTGATAATATGACTAATAATCTCCGCAATATACCTTCATCAACGAGGGTAGAGGAGAGAGACTGAACATGCGATGGTTTAAAGTGGAGGAATAAGCAGTTTATCGCAGTCGGGTAAATGCGACACTGCCGTTGATTAATAGCATCTCATCTCCATAATTCTCTTTTTTCAATCTACATTGCTTTTTTTTTTTTATTTTTTTATAGCAAAATTACTTCTCGCTTCAATGTACGGTTTCTGAGACTTCATGGCATGATCTCTTTCTCTGAAAACTTTGCAGACACTAGTACTTATATTTATCAGTTTCTATACATTTCTATTTTCATCATCTGTTATACAATTAACAGAAAACAGGGACTTCCCTATAGCTTCACTTCATTCTTATTCCCTATCTCAACTGTTCTTCCAACGTTTTATCCCCTAATAATGACATTGCTTCGGTCTCGTTTACCTTAATTCAAAATACAATTACTTTGGCTGACTGATTGATTGATTGCGAGTCATCTGGCACCGCGAAAGCCAGGGCCACTTTACTTATTATTTTTCTACCCCGGAATATTATGTATCTTATCACACTGCCATCCGGATCTGTCACCCTTCTTGCATATCTACTTTATTCGTTAATGCTTATCCCTCTTCTCCGAGAACATTTCGCATTCTCTCATTCTCTCTCGTTTCCTTAATCGCATTCATAGCTTTCGCTTTCTCTTAAATGCTTCGCTGCCCCATTCATTGTCGAGTGGCGCTTTCTGCACAATGGCTAATACTTCATGAATCGGATGTATAAATGAATAGTTTCGAAGGGTTAGTTAAACGTGATCCCCGAATTCTTCAGTGAATTCTATTCTCTGTGTGGTCTCACTTATGAGGGCAGTTTCTGCGAGGATACTATTTTGTGCATAATCTCGCATATAAGATGCAGTTTTCCAAGAATTTTATCCTAAGCAAAATCTCACATACGATATTAGAGAGAGAGAGAGAGAGGGGGGGGGGGGGATCCCAAGCATTCTATCCTCAGTAAATTCTCACATTCGAGATTGATTCTTCTTAATAGACAATTGATAGACAACTTGACAATGGAGGACCTAGCTTTGAGAGAGAGAGAGAGAGAGAGAGAGAGAGAGAGAGAGAGAGAGGGAGGGGGGGGGGGGGGCGGGGGGGGGGGGGGGGGGGGCATGCACTGAGGAGCAGCCTTACTTTGAGACCCTTTTGACTATATCGGCAAGATGTGGATATATATATATATATATATATATATATATATATATATATATATATATATATATATATATATATATACACACACACACAAAGAGACACGCACATCTACATTCAGACGAGCTAACACCAAGAAATTGCCTGAGCCCTGACACGGCCGCTGTATCAAAAACCATCTGTAGCATAACATTTCACCTTAAACACTGACCTTCTTTTCAAATGACAAGTTTACCTTGACTCTTGTAATGACGATATGTGTTAGTTTTCACTGTCGGTTGATTCTACATTCGTACAGCGAATGGATTATGGCCCTGACCTTTCTCCCCTAAATTAAATAAATGCAAAGTTAACAAAATTTGTTTATAGTCCTGTCCAGTATATCCAATTATTTTTCCCTAATTGCGGTGCATGAATAGCAAATGCTGCCTATGTAATACAAACATGAAAACCTTCAGAGAGAGAGAGAGAGAGAGAGAGAGAGAGAGAGAGAGAGAGAGACCTTACCTTACCTTACCTACAGACCTTACAGCTCGTTCGGGTTTCCCCAGGTCCCTCAGTGTGAGGAACCTCTAATGCCTACCAGAGAGTTGCTGTTGCATCTTCCGGTATATTTTGCATCTTCCAATTTTGGTTACACACAATGCAGGCTGTAATTATTGTTGACGTAAATACTGCCATTACGGCAAAAGTGGTTATTACTTTCATCGATCCAGCGACATGCAGCTTACAATTAATCTGACCATGCAAGCATATCGAAACACAACAGGTAATCTACTTTCACCTAAATACAAATAACCTTCCATTTTCTCACGCAATTCCTTTCTTTTGTCCTTTCTCTTTCGTACTCTGAATACTTATGCCGTCTGTCATTTTCTTCCGTGAACGCACTTGTTCTTCAGTGGTGAAATATTTCTTGCTTTCAAAGGTAAAACAAATTTTATATCCCCAGCCCCGGCACGCAAGTCTTCCAATTGTTATGGCCTTTAAACACAGCCTTGACAATATTGCCTATTCACGTAAATGATGATAGGGAATATCTGTCTTCCCTTTCTTGGATGTAGAATTTACGATGTTTCCGTAAAATATAAGTTATCCACATAACAGAAACGGAAGATTTCACAAATAAAATGTCGAACAAAGACGTGGAAGACTTCCGACTATATTTATTTTCTCAAATTTATATACAATTGCATACTCTTACCTCAGTGACAGTAACAGCTGTCTAAAATCTAGCACTGGTCACTGACAAAGATGTAATTGTGGTAAGAAGCTCCACTTATCAGGGTACGAAAAGACTGCTTCATAAAAGACAAGCGGGTTAAAGGATTCGGGAAGCACAAAGAGAGAGAGAGAGAGTTCCAAAATACAGTGTAGGGGTGAATGGAACAATGGACATATTTACTGTCGCCAACGAAAATGACGGATGTCATCTTTAGAAGGCAGTAAAGTAGCCGTGACATACAAGTATGAGTTAAATCTTTAAAGTATGAACTAGTGTAATGATCTACTATAAACTTTAACAATAGCCGGGATATAATGACGGTTTTTATAAGGAAATTTGAATTACTGAATAGTTTTAGAAAATATAGATTACACGTAATATCATTTTTAACAAAGGTATTTAACATTGTACTTTATTTTTTTTATTCTTCTGTATTTATGATAAGATAAGTACTATGTAAATAATGTAGAGAATTTGGTTATTTTTCAGAATAAAAGATTTAAAAAAAGTATTAGCGTGGCTTTACATATAAGCTTGAACACCAACTAGGCAGTGAAAAAAATACTTGAATGTTTTTATGTCTTTTTATTTTTATTTTATTATTTATTTATTCCTTTTTTTAGCTGTTTTGTGTCATCTGACGTTTATTCATTGGTCCTAAGCACGTTCCTTCTATAATTCCCCATATCTTGCAGTCTAGCGTAATTAAATTTTCTAAATGCAGCGCAACAAGATTTCTGATATTCTAAAGCAATACCTCCCGCGTCTCCTTCATTCACGTCTATGCATGAAACTCTGTCTTTGTATCAAGTTCGGATGAAATCCCTTTAACAGTGTAGGACAGGCATTTACATGGTAAATGGGACAAACACAGCGACGGACAGACAGACAGACAGACAGACAATCTCCCTTCATGCGCGTCTATTATTGATGGTCAGTGTAGGCGTGACAGACACACTCGTGGACGGACGGATAAACAGAAATACATACAGATCGGCGAACGAAAGGACAATGGTAATACAACCTCTTAAAAAAATATATATATAGTTTTTCTGACTTTGTCAAAAAGGGAGATAAAGGAGCACGTGGGTCAATCAAGTTAAAATGGTTGTTTTATATTTATTTATCATTCTAAGAAAGTGAATTTCAAAAAGACTATCACGGTGAGTTATTTTTTTAGTTATAACTGGCAATTCACAGAAGTTATTCAGGTTTGACCACCCTCCAATAAGCCTGGAAGACCTTCCTTTCATCTAACTTCACTTCCGACAAGAATGTTATGTTTGTTTGTTTGTTTGTTTGATGGTATGGTGCTTTTCCGTTGTATGGAACCAGTGGTTATTCAGCAATGGGACCAACAGCTTGACGTGACTTCCGAACCACGTCGAGAGTGAACTTCTATCACCAGAAATACACATCTCTCACTCCTCAATGGAATGACCGAGAATCGAACCCGCGACCACCGAAGTGGCACGCCAACACCATACCAATCACGCCATTGAGGCGCTGTGTCACGAAGATGAATCAAAATAGGCTAGGCGCATCTTCTTTAGAAAACTGAATAAAATACGGACCTCGTCACTTGTGTGGCAGATTGGAATTCATCTTAATAACCTGTTCGAATGTTCAGCTACGTAACTTTGCCGATAGCGATTGGTTGTATTCTTTGTGTGTTTTGTGCTGCATTTGTTTACTTATGACGTCCCCATTGCAATGTACCCTTCCCTGTTGACTGCTGTCACTCTGCGGCGGGATCTAAGCTGAATAAAGCCTTGAGTATGCGTTGAGTGACCTCGTTACTGGCAACAAGTGACTGGATTGCGGAAGAGATAAGAACGTAGGTTTAGAGGGAGAGGGACCTTTTCATTCTCTCCATCTCTCTCTCTCTCTCTCTCTGTCTCTGTCTCTGTCTCTGTCTCTGTCTAGCAAGACATCGATCACGCTCCGATACCGCCACGAGTTTCGAAAAAGCCTCTCGCCTACAATGACATAGGAAACATTATGCTGGGAAAGTTTATAGTTAGGTAATTACCACATTGCTTAGGATTAGTAGAGGTCTTTTTCAAGGTTATTCTTATTTTATTTATTCTGTAAGTTTCATCACATCTACGACTCTTCATTTGATATTCTAAGAAGCTGTATTTGCTACGTAATATTGCAAATATTTCTTTTGCCGCTTTACATCAATTTGTAAAGAACCATCCACAAAATGATGAAGTTAACTAAATTTACATCATGCATAATGGTTCTTATGATCGCTGCAATAAAAGATAAGGTTTCATGAAATACATGATGCCGACACCATTTCAGTGATTAGGAACATCACGCCGTTTTTTTCATTCACTCCATTCTCCTTTTCACTTCCGTCCTGGACAACACACAGATATCAAGTTGACCACTACATGTTGTGCAATGAAATATATGGTAATTCGTGTGTATTTGACGATTAATGACGATCAAATTTAGCTTATCACTAAAACAGCTTGGCCATAAAAGCAACCACTTCTTATTTAGCGCGGACGGTTCACAGATGATGATATTATTATTATTGTTATTATTATTATTATTTTTTTTTTTTTGTGGGGGGTGGTCTATCACAGCCCTCCAATTCGACAGGGTGGTATTTACAGTGTGGGGTTCCGGGTTGTTCATCTTGCCTCCTTAGGAGTCCACCACTTTTCTTACGATTATTATTATTATTATTATTATTCAGTATATGAACCCTATATGAATAATATATATATATATAATATATATATATATATATATATATATATATATACATAACATATAATATACATATATATATATATATATATATATATATATATATATATATATATATATATATATATATAGGATAAAGACAAATCGTGTTTCAGTAGAGGTAAAACACTCTTCAGTGATACCTTCACCGAGAGCGAAATCTGTCATCCACACGCCTCGGACCTTCTCGAGAGATGTTTGGGTAGGAGACGAAAGTCATTCAGAGAAAATAACGGAGCTCAGTCTCCAGGTACTGGCTGTCTGAAAACACTTCTCCCTCCTTTAACCGTGGAAGGAAAGAAGAAGGAAGGAAGACAGTTAAGACCAAATGCTCTGACCAAGCCAGAGGAGTTCATATTTACGCTCGTATTTTTTTATTTCTTTATTACAAACGAATTCTCTAGTTTACATCCTAATTACTACAGCAATAAATCCATATATATATATATATATATATATATATATATATATATATATATATATATATTATATATATATACGTATATATATATATATATATATAGCTATTATATATATATATATTTATTTATATATATATATATATATATATATATATATATATATATATATACTATATATATATATATATAACATATACGTAGGTATTTTCACTTACTGGGATAATACCTAGGGAGATTTCAGTGAATTTTTCAACAGACTAAATTCGCTAGTTCCGACCATAATATGTAAAACAGAATGGGAAAAGGACGGAAAATTAGAGTTCCTAGATGTACTAATCATAAGGGAGCAAAACAGATATACAGGAAACCCACTTTCGCTGTTTCTTATATTCATCTCTTAAGCAACCACGATGTCTGCGTAAAGATCATGGCCGGGTGCATCCTATTCCTCAGGGAGCTTAGTATATATGTTTAAATGGGTTTGTAGATAAAGAATTCAACAGGATTCGCCAACACCTAATACAACTGCTCTGCTCACCGTACATTATCGAGAAGGCTATCAATAAAGCCAATACAATATACTATAGAGGTCTCACTCGTAAAAGACAATTAGATTTCAACAAAATAAAACTTCCTTACGATGAAAACATCCAAAAAGGTACAGAACACCTCAAGTCCAATAATCCTTTCATTTTCCATCATCCCAAATCCATCGGGAGTTCGCTCATTAACGGATATACTTAAATAAAAGAGGAGAAGAAGCCGGAGTTTACGAGATACCGTGCGGCAATTGTTATGAGATTTACGTGGGGGAGACTGATAGATCCATTTCGCATAGATTAAGAGAACAAAAGAGCATTCGATATGCTTCAGAGACCTCGGGGATTTTCCTGCATATCAGGGATAAAGGCCAAACCATAAACTGGAATGCGGCAGAGCTGGTTTTCAAAAGTAGCTGACCGTACGAAAGGAAGATGCTGGAATCTGCTTCCATCATTTAAACCAACAAGCTGAACCTGTAAGGAGGACATTGGAAAGCGGATGACATCGACCAGGACGTGTTAATGCTAAGGTCTTTTCTCAAACCGGTGTTCCAGAACATACGACCACTGGACGTTAATGAGTTAATGAGACGAATTTCAGCGGTGACCTGCATATCAACAGACTTACTGCCACACCTAAATATATACTCCTGTAGTACATCATCTGTTCATATTTTACCGGTGAACAGGTGCAATTAAGGAAGTGCTCGAAATATATAGTTGCTACGTTCAAATAGTGTTTTATTGTCTATTTATTTTCAAATACAATATATATATATGATATGTATATGTGTATGTATATTTATATATATATATATATATATATATATATATATATATATATATATATATATATATGATATAGATATGTGTGTGTGTGTGTGTGTGTGTGTTGTAGGTATATGGTCAGTGGTAAAATCAATCCAGTGTCGAGACGCTTTATACTATATAGCATGAAATTTCCCAGCATTGCATGCCGAGAGTGCCTACAAATTAATAAACTTACATTCAATCAATGTTCATTTACTCGTACCACAACTTAATACAAATATTTACGCAGTAAAAAATATGTGATCATGAAATCATATGATACCGTCGATAAATTAATGCTTTGCAGTTCTAAACATCAGTTTCTGACAATATATATATATATATATATATATATATATATATATATATTTATTTATATATATATATATATATATATATTTATATATATATATATATATATATATATATATATATATATAATAAATAAATAAACAAATAGGTAAATAGTATAAAACAAAAAAGAAATAAAATCCATCGATAACATTTCAAATATCTCGTGGACAGAAACTGAAGCAAAACACGCTAAACCATCATGTAAGCTGGCAGACTAAATACAAAAGCATAGCTACTCCAGCTAAACCCCCAAAATTAAATATATAATAAAAAAATAAAAAAGTGTATTCAAATAAACGCTCTCATTATAATGTAAATACAATCGATTTCTCAGATGGGAAAAAAATGTCTAATATCGGAACGACTGTTCTAAAAATAAAAAAATTATATGCTAAGACACAACGCTTACCTCCATCCTCATCTTTTTCGGGACGTACCTTCACGTCATTGGGCTTTTCCTTTTACATGCATTTATAGAAGATATATCCCCGGGTTGCTTGAGAGAGAGAGAGAGAGAGAGAGAGAGAGAGAGAGAGAGAGAGAGAGAGAGAGAGAGAATCTCAGCACCACCACAAACCGCGCGCATACACACACACGCATAATATTATATATATATATATATATATATATATATATATATATATATATATATTATATTACATATATATATATATTATATATATATATATATTACTTATATATTATTTATATATATATATACATATACATGTATGTATATATGTATCCACAATCATGCTATGATGCCAAGCATGACTCATAGTTAAAAGAGGAAACCGCGCGTGGTAGAGAAAAAAAATAGAAGGGAGTTTAAGCAATGGAATAATACATACGAGTTGGGCCATCACAATAATACGTGATGTGCGTATATGCGTGTCTGCATGCATAAATATCTACAATAATATTCTACATGAATATCCCCCACCCTCCTTTCTTATGTCGAAGACGACAAAAAGACTCAAGAATGACACGCAAAGGTGATAAGATTTTTTTTTTTTTTTTTTTTTTTTTTTTTTTTTAGGAAGAGGCGATGTATAAAAGGGTTCTATTCTAGCGAGTGATTGGCAGCTTGCGACAAATTCCAAAAGGCAATTTTCCCTCCAGAACGACACATCTTATTCCCAGACTTTTTCTCTTTATTTTCCTCTGATTTCTCCATCATTTTCGCAATTTCAAGTGAAAAACAGTCTGTCTCAGAAATAGGATTTATATTCGCACGTGTGTTGGGAATTTAAAAGTAAAAAAATTGTGGATTGTATAATATCCATTATTCATGTTCGCACGTGGGTTGAGAATTTTTAAATATTAAACATTTTTGACAGGAATTATTTGTGCTGAAGTTGACAAATCAATTCCGAAACATTTTCATGGATTCATATCCACTCGTGTGGGTTAGGAAGATGAAAATGAACTGTTGACTATGAAATATACATAGCAACACATTCAAATTCCAAAACCATATCATGACCTTAAGTATTTCCATGCCTTTGATGAGATCTTTTACAGTTCAATCAGTGTGTTCAAAATCATATACAGCATTGTGATCAATTATTCATAATGCTTGCCTCACCAGCCCAAGAGCCAGGGTTCGATCCCCAGGTGAGGCCGAGCGCTTATATTATCAACTCGCAGAAAAGAAGTGAGTTATATACCTGGCAGTCACTTGACGATGGGAACCGATTGCTCAGCCACGTAAAAATATGAACTTGAAAACGATGATTAAAATTCTCTCTCTCTCTCTCTCTCTCTCTCTCTCTCTCTCTCTCTCTCTCTCTCTCTCTCTCTCTTAAAATTTTTGGGAGGAGCTTGGCAATCTCGTTATTGGCAACAAAAATCATTCGGGTCATTTATTTCCGGATTCTGGGTTTTTATCGACTGAGAATTCTCGACTTTCGAAGGCAGTTACGCATGCATGGCTTTTTCTCTCGGGAATAATTTTTCCCCCACTATTTTCTTATCACAAATGCCTAATATTACTCTAATTCTTTCTCATCAAAACACAATGAGGTCAAACGGGCTACAGATTTTAATCATAACATTCTTTCCAAGATAAGATGCTCCCATTAAATGGTACCACTCCAGACTACAAGATAATGAGCTATAAGGGATTAGTAGAGATAGAGGAAGATAGGGGGGGTGGGTTTAAATTCAAAGGGAAGAATCCAATTCAAGCTCAGCGATCCCTCGTATAAAGATGATAATCCTCTGAATCTGACGCGACTTTTTTTTTTTTTTTTTTTCTTTTTTGGACTCAGCAACTCATTAGTCACTAATAGCCTAAAGAAAATGGTGAAAATAGGGGTGATCATCATAGCTTTCTTTAGGTTTCAAAAAGATTTCCGGTGAATGTTATTTTAATCAACTGTTTGCGCTTTACAACGACGCTGCTTATGATTTTAAACAAGAAAATCAATCTGCATTTAGTTACCTTCAGATTCCATATACATATAGTATATACATACAGACATACATACATACAAATACATACATACATACATACATATATATATATATATATATATATATATATATATATATATATGTGTGTGTGTGTGTGTGTGTATGTGTGTGTGTAGTGTTCGCTAACGCCCCTTATCGATCACATGACTTTCATCCTATAGCCATCCTAGTATAACTAAATCGCCGGCGTATAAAAAATGAGAAGAATTCAAGTTGGGAATCTGTTAAGTTTCTCTCTCTCTCTCTCTCTCTGTACAATAACCTATATTTCCTTACTCTTTTTTTATATTGATATTGCTGGTATCAATTACCTCTCTCTCTCTCTCTCTCTCCAAACAACCTATATTACCCTACTCTTTTTTCTATATTGATATTGCTCGTATCTATCTCTCTCTCTCTCTCTCTCTCTCTCTCTCTCTCTCTGCATTCCTTCTATATACTATATAAACAAAAGCAGAAAATCTTATGAAAATATTATACATGGAAACGCATGCAAACAAAAGGAAAAAAAAAACATGGTTCGGTTCATAAAATTAAAATACTGTTGATATTTTCAAAAGTGGCGACGCACACCTACTGCCATCGCAGAGTTCCATCGATATGCAAAATTCCTTTATACAAAAGGCATACGGAAAATCACAATCCCATATCCTGCACAATACTTTAACCAAAAATACCGAAAGGGTTATTCATGCCTTTCACAGCCACATTGAAGAAAAAGACGCTAACGCAATTAAAATGAGAATCACGATGCTTAGGAATACAGAAAAGAATTTGCATGCCACGCGGGAGCATGAAAAGGCCGAGATAAATGAATTTAGATTCAACGTCCAAACAGAGGTTTCCCTAACCTTCCTTTCGGCGCCTGCGTTCTCCCGACTTCATACGACGGAACAATTGGCTTTTTCATATATCCACATGATCAAATACAAAGTGGACACGGGAAGCTCTTCAGAAATAAAGGAGATTCATCACCGTGATGATGCAGCAAAGACGATTATAGCTTTCAAATATTAGTACTACCTGTTTCGATCTATTTTACAGCTTTTTTACTATAAATATTCACACAGGCAAGTATTCCTAGTTTCCATATCAAAAAACGAGAGAAACAGAGAAAATGATTGCGTATAAAACATGAAACAAACTAAAATATGTATATTTTCATTTCCAAAAACTCGCATAAAGCTATACATATGAATTGAGAAAATTAAATGTTATTAGTCATACACACTCTCAGTCTAGTATGTGTGCCATCTGTATAGTTGTCTTTACAATATGTATACATGCTTACTTGTGTGCGTTCTTCCTTAGATGATACCATCGCATATAATAAGAGATTTCCGCAAATTTAAATAAGGATGAAAACTAACTTGAAAAGCAGTCATGAAACTGTTCACCTGTTCAGATTACCCAATAGCTCTTGTCCCCAATCCCCATCCAGCCGATAACTTTGATGGCCCTACGCTGCTCCTGTAAGCAGTTTATATCTCGTTATATATCTCTCCACAACAAATATAAATCTCCTGAGCAGAAAAGGAAAAACTGACGACCCATATGAGGAAATGAGAAAAGGATCTGGAAATTGAATCCAATTCAGGCTGAAAGGATCTTCACGAAAACGACACTGATTCTTCAGTGTCGGCTGATGATCAACTGAGTCAATTGGAGAGGCTCTTTTGTTGATTTATCACGACCTGCTTCTTGATGGGCTCCTCAGACGATTGGCGATGGGAAACGGAGGCAAAAGGAGGAAGAGTCTGTGATTCAATTTCGAAAGCTCCCGTGAAAGTGAATGACGAAAATATCACGTATAAAAAGGAATGAAAAATTGGCGGTCTCCTCCCCCCGCCCACCCACTTTCTCTCTCTCTCTCTCTCTCTCTCTCTCTCTCTCTCTCTCTCTCTCTCTCTCTCTCTCTTTCTCGTCAATGGCCCCTGTAGGCTTGTTCCATATGAGTAAGGGTTTATTTTCTGAATATAATAATAAGTTGTCTATTCAAATGTACAGCAACGTATCTAGAAATTCTTTGAACAAATCTTTAATAGCATATTTAGAGCCGAGACTTGATTGGCTTAAGAAGATGTCATCAGGAGACGAAGGGACTCTTGTTGCATTTAGCAATAACTTGCACTGACCACTGAATAAGCTGA
>NC_087209.1:11626597-11631015 GCF_015104395.2 Macrobrachium nipponense | reverse complement strand
ATCAAATTACTAGAAAGTTGTACTTTGATGTTGTTATTAGCGAATTCGATTCTTACAAAGCCCGTACGGTTCCGTTGTAAATCTGCAGTGGTATTTTCGTTTTGGCTTTTTGAAATAGAATAAATGATTGAGGTGTTAAAGCTTAAAATGAGCGTTTAATTTTTGCCACTTTCGTACTTTTTACCACGGAAATGGGTGTTGCCACTTTCAGATTCCAGCGCCTCATTGGTTTGGTCGATTTGGTCTTGGCCTGCTACCTCGGTGGCCTCGAGGTCGATTCTCGGGCACTCCACTGAGGGGTGAGAAATGTGTATTTCTGGTGATAGAAATTCAATCTCGACGTGGTTCGGGAAGTCACGTTAAAACCGTTTGTCCCGTTGCTGAATAACCTCTGGTTCCATGTAACGTAAAAACACCATAAAAACAAACTTTCAGATTCACCCACTACCCTAGTTACGCCGCTGCGCTGTGTCAGTGCACGGTACGGAAATTTGTAAATTTAGTAGGAACAAATTCGAAAACCATTTTTAGTAAAGAATTTCAGTAAAAGCGAATATCGATTCACCATTGTATTTGCATGACCCGACTAGCAGTACTCAACCCAAATTCCTCTTCAGTCCATTTGGAAGGTAGATTTCGACAGCTGTTCTCGAACAGGTGCACTCGAGTTAGTGTATGTACGAGTATAATAGTTTAAATAGAATCCTGGGGTTATTTGGTTGCAAGAGCTAATAAGACTTTTCACCGTAGAATAGACTTCATAGTGACAGAGGGCCTCGTCGAGGTAATCCTCTTCTGACGAGTTAGAACAGTTCAGCAGCATTTAGTGGTAGTGTCGTGGTCTGCCACTCTGATGTTGCGGGTTTAGCGTCTTCCCCTCGGCGATGAAATATCACTGGGCTCTGTATCGTGAAGTTTGGTTAATGCTGCAGTGTGGGATCTGTGGTGGTGTGGGTTTTGGGGGGTGGGGGGTTGGGGACTTGATGTTGGCTTCTTATGGATGAATGCTTGATAGGAGCCTGCGTATTAATTTCAAGTTCCTCGTGTACACAAGGCAGTCAAAATCAGATGTCGTATGAAATGTATAGGCATATTGAGTTATGTCAGTTTTAGGAAGATAAGAGTTGCTAAGAAATTTTAGTATGATTGGAGTGAGAGAAAAGGGAGGGAGGGAGTGGTGGGGAACGATTGATTGAGATGAGAAAATCAACATTAAGATCTCAAAGATCAGACACCCAAGGAAGTGCTTTCACCGAAGGCATAGGTTCTCAAAAAAAAAAAAAAAAAAAAAAAAAAGAAAAAAAAAAAAAATGGACATCTTACTGAATAAGGATGCAAAACCGTAGACTTTCTTCGTGTCAGTAAAATGAACGACTAATGATTTTATGTGACAGACTCACTGAGTTTTCGGTTAATTTTAGATATATATTCACCGATTCCCAGTTTATTGTGTAATGAACGCTCGGTGGGCCATTAGGAAAGTTATGATGAACCATCAGAAGTCCATGGACCATCAGTTGGAGAGAACCTGTGTTCCAAGGCACTTTGATCATTTCGGCTAAATTGCATTATCCATTTACTACTAAGGAAGAGGAAGATAAAATGATTCTCATCTCTCAAATTCGAATGAAACCGAAGATATCGAAATTGTTTAGTTTTAAGTTATTATGATCATGTTTGGCCTAATGTTAGACTACTTAGGAATACATGTAAATTTAATTCATAACCTTTAATACTCGAAGGCGTTTCGGAGAGAGATAGACCGTTCAATAAAGGTAATGGATTCTGATTAGAGAGGAAAATTTAGGCTGGTAAACGAGAGGGATCGTGTTTCTCCTTCGTAACTAGAAACGAATTAGATTACTCATGGTCAGGATGGGAAGAAGTCCGGAGGAAACTGGAACCTTACTTAAGATATAAACTCGTGTTTGGCAACATTATTGAAGTTAATGACAGAGGGGAAGTCAAAAGTGAAAAAAGAAAGGTCATCTTCTTCTCCTTCTTCTTCTTCTTTGCCTTCAGCTTTTCTTATTTCTATATGGGGTCGTTGTTTCTAGTCAGCCTTCTCCATCTTGCTCTCTTAGACCCCTTTCCTTCTTCGTGTCATTCAGTGATTTATCTTTGCACCTGAACTTTGGCCTTCCCCCCCTATCTGCCCTCCACCTCCATGTTCATAACCCTCTTACATACGTGCTCATCTTCTCTCCTCATGACATGACCATCCCATTTGAGTCTTCTTTCCTGAGTTTTTTTTTTTTTTTTTTTTTTTTTTTTTTTTTTGAAACCTCCAATACTTTGACTGTCCCCCTGATCAATTCATTCCGGATCTTATATCTTTTCTTGACGCCACACATCCACCTCAGCATTCTCATCTCGGCCACTTCCATTCTTCTTTCTTGTTCTTTCTTTATTGGCCAAGTCTCTGCCCCATAGAGCATGGCTGGTCTAACTACGCTTTTAGTAGAAAAAAGAAAGGTCATCATCTCGTATATTTTTGTATACACGCCAATGGGCTTGATTAGATATAAACTTTTAGGATAAATCATGGTCAGATTGCAAATAAATTCAAAGGAAATTTGAACCTTATGTAAGGCATAACCAATGTGTTTTGAAAAATTATTGAAGTCAATGACATTGGGGAAATAAAAATATAAACGAGGTTCATCAACACTTTTTAATTGATACATAAACGTAACTAAGTTTTTTCTTTTTTGTTTACGTGTAAAGGAATTGTTTTAAAGATCATTGAAGTTAATAACAGAAAAGAAATAAATAAAAAGAGCTTTATCAACATTTTGTACAATTCTCTGTATGCTCTGTGGTAAGTTTAATTTAGCTAAGTAAATATTTGATCTACAGTAATTCAGTTGTTATAAAGGTTATTGAAGTTAATGACAGAGAGGAAATAAGAAAATTATACAAGTTTCATCAACATTTTATGTATATTTTGCTTGTATGACGGTGGATTTAATTTACACACGAATGATGGTACGTAAGTGTTTTTTTTTATTGAAATTAGCGACCGATGCCAATAGTTGGAATCGGTGTCATTGCCATAGAAATATAGGTTTTAAGCTCTTTCTCTGTTACTTGGGTGGATGGAAATAAATAAACGAAAAACTGTGATTAAGCTATATCACGTTTGATTGCATTTGATTTTGGTCTCCACTTTTGCCGCGAACACTGATTGCATGTTGCATATATTTCACTGACAATGAATAACGTGAAAAAGATATCATTCTCGCTTGTTTTCCCAAAATTAGTGTGTTTTTGGTATATGAAAACGAGCAATTCATGACATGAATATAACAGAAAAGGTTATGACAAGTTTTCCCGTCAAGGCTCTTTTGTGTTTTCAACTTCGAGGGTCATGCATGAACGCACACACACACACTCACACGCATACACACACATATATATGTGTGTGTGTGTTTGTCTGGTCATAAATGTATATGTGATATATATATATATTATATATATATTATATATATATATAACACATACGTGGTATATATATATATTATATATATATATATATATATATATATATATATATGAGAGACCTAATGGCTATTTATATCATCAAAGGATAGCGCAAGCTACAAATTTATTGCAGTAGCGTCGATCATTTAAACTGGAATCCGTCTATCCCTAATGTCAAACCATCATTTCAGTTTCATATGGCACAGAATATTTCCTGTCATTTAATTCTTCTGCCTTCTGGTCGGTCTACTGGACAGTTGGCTGTTCAAGTGATTGATTGGCAGAATGATTGATGATGGTCATTTGGGCTTTCGATCCCTCAGGAGAAGAGGAACACACATCCTGCCTATGTGAACTCTCGAGAGAGACTGAGAGTTTCCAGCCCTGTCATTGGCTTATCAACAGCCAATCAGGAGCGTCGTAAGGGACTATCCTAGACATCAAATGCATGGTTGATGTGAATCTACTATAGCATGTCCTTTCCAACTTGACGATTGGCGTTAATATTGCAAAAAGAGGTCAGCGTCCGCTTTTGTGATTCTTTTCTGCATCTGACCAAAAAAAAAAAAAAAGTTTGTCAGCTTGTCGTCAGTTAATGTTTAGTGATTCCTTGTAAATATGCATTTTCTTGAAAAAATGACTTGAGAATGAATATCTATCGAAGATTTAATTCTTTAGATAGAATCTCCTAGCTTTATGTTTAAAGGTATTGCTTTTTGTTATTGGTAATTACTGAGAGCCGTTATGTCTAAATAATAGATAAACTAAGTTATGAAAAATACCCATTTTGGTGAAAATGCTGTTTACAATGTGTTCCGTGTTAAGGTCATTAATTATATAACCATTTGTCTCTGGAGAAAGAGGATAATAAATGAAATGTGTTTTTCGATATTCCTGTTCATGACTTTCACACTTGATTCTCTCTCTCTCTCTCT
>NC_087209.1:11616597-11621597 GCF_015104395.2 Macrobrachium nipponense | reverse complement strand
TCAGCGGAAGTATAACGAAACATGATGGAGAGATCGCATTTTTGTTAGTCAGTGAGCGATTTGAAGCCATGGACTGTGCTCATTTTGGGAATATAGCATAATATTCTTCAACTGAAATTTGGCATTTGTAGCGATATTTTGTAAAGCTCCTTATAAAAAAAATGAATCATGAGTAAAGTGTCGAAGTAAATGAATAAAGAAAATACCCCTATATTTAGAGTTCACACTATTCATGTTTTCGTGTTTGTATCATAAACAAGCATTCACTGCACATGTTTTGATCTTATCCTAGTCGATAAGTGATCGGTATTGCATTAGGAAATAGGTAAGACTTCTGCGTAAATGTAATGTGAGTACTGCATCATTAGTTAAAAGTTTTGTTTCTCGGTTATGTTATAGGTAAGAGATCTTTGATAATGCACGGTAAAAAAAAATCGTCAAATACTGGACCACATTTACTTTACAATAATGGCCATCTGTTCAACATGTACTACAGTTCAAAAGCAGCTTATAATCATTCAGTTTTGGGCAAAATCTAACTTCCTTATTTACATATGACATCTACATATGATGCAGAGTTAATCTCCATTTTTATTTCAGTACCTTTTAGTGCTTTCTTAGGACCTTTGCATCAAATCTCTCTCTCTCTCTCTCTCTCTCTCTCTCTCTCTCTCTCTCTCTCTCTCTCTCTCTCATTTCAGCATCTTCTCTTAATTTCTTAGGGCCTTTGAATCAAATCTCTCTCTCTCTCTCTCTCTCTCTCTCTCTCTCTCTCTCTCTCTCTCCCATTCTAATTTCAGCACCCTCTCTAGCTTTCTTAGGGTTTTCGCATCAAATCTCTCTCACTCTCTCTCTCTCTCACCCCATTCTTATTTCAGCACCTTCTCTTGCTTTCTTAAGGTCTTTGCATCAAATCTCTCTCTATCTCTCTTTGTATGCCCTTCTGTCTGTTTGTGTCTTCATATCCAGCTCCAAGGAGCTAACGTCATTGTTCCGTGTCTTTCAAAGTGATATCAACCAAGGCCCATTGAAAGCCTGGCGCTCATTAACGTGTCATACGAGTCGAAGTTCCATTTGTGGGTGCGTCCCTTCCCTTCATTAAAGTCAGAAATGAATGAATGCAGGAGGACAGAGATTTTCACAAGAATTCGACTGTGAAATTACGCCTCCCGTTCGAAGAGAGAGAGAGAGAGAGAGAGAGAGAGAGAGAGAGAGAGAGAGAGAGAAGACGACTTTGGTAGATACAGTTGATGTTATTCTTTTTATTATTTTCATTTTTTTTTTTTTGAGGTAGGGGGTTGGAGCAGCTAAAGATGAAAGTTTAAGATTAAGAAAATTATTTTGTACATTTATTCACAGCCTAAGGGGGCAAATTAGCATAAATGAGGTTTAAATCTCGTAAAATAATTTTGTACATTCACTCTGGGGCAAGCCAGAGTAAATGTATTATTTGCAAGGCCAATTTTGAATATGTTACTGGATTCGCGTAGAGGGAAGAATATAGCAAATTTGATTTGGAGAATATGATGGATTTTCCTCTAAAATCGAATGCATATTTTACGCAATTGTAAAAAGAAAATAATTGCAACATTCTCTCATAATGAAAAACTAGCAAAATAGTTAAGGACATGAGTAACGTAAGTAATCATTCAGTTTACGCTAATTCATATGAGTGATCAGGTAAATTCAAGTATATTCCTCCCACGCTACAAGTCTTTTCATTTCCCCGTCATCTCTCTCTCTCTCTCTCTCCCTCCTTCATCCACGAATCTCTTGAGAGGCTTCTTGAAGCTGCAAGAGTTCCTGCAGGGAGCTTCTCCAAGGTTTATATTCTATTTCGTTCCTGAACAAGTTAGCGGGGAGGAGAATTTAGATAAGAGCCCCCTTCCCCCCCCCCCCCCCCCCCCCCCCCCACGGAAGATGAGATGAAGCTTGAATTTATTTTTTATTAAAGCTTTTCGACTCCTTCGTTAAGGTTTAATCCCATTACGGGGATTTTCTCGTCTGGAGTTGGAATTCGACTCATTTCGTATGGAAATAACTTTACTTTACTCAGGGGTTCTTAACAGCGGGTATCCATACCCCTTGGGGGTATGAGAACCACTTGCTGGAATATTGGACATGATCTCTGGATACTTATATATATATATATATTTGATTTTGTGTCGATGTATACAAGGGTACATTTTGTATTTGAATAACCTATTCATAGATATTCATACCTGAAGTATGTATTAAACTAAGTATATGTGTAAGTGTTTACATATATATGTGGAATGTATGTATTATTCCATATATAAAAACTAAAAATCTATGATTAAATCAAACCAATGACCCAACGGGTCACATATGAGCTTGCAGGAGTGTGATAGACAGTGATAATGTAAAAGTTTACTTAGCCTTGACGTGTTGTATCAGCGTCCTAATTAGCAGGCACCTGTGGTCATCAAATCCATTGTTGTATAAATCGTCGACAATGCTTTCGCTTGAGAAACCATGATAACCGTGCTACGTGACTTTTGTCATATATGTCATCTGTGTGTATGTTCGTATGTCGAGCTAGTGTTTGCTCACCTATAATCTTGTAAACCAAATTGTACATAAGACTTCAGTTAGCACTCATCATTGGAAGACCTATCAAATCTTATCTACACTTCACGATGTAAGATAGAAGAATACATCTTATTTTTGTACTGTGTTTCAACGACTCAATCCTTGCATCAGAAAGAAGATACTGAATGAACTTAGAATTATCATCGAAGTCCATGATACTCCAACGAGGATGGGAGTCATACCAACCGACCTTAGCGTATAATATCGCAGGTCCTTAGACGAAGGCCCAGCCCCAACATATGAAGTTATATCGTCAACAAATAGGACTTAAGTGGATTTAGGCAAAGGGGGTATTGAAGCATATTGGGCAATTTACTGGGGGTCTGTTTAACTCGACCTCTGTCATTTGTCTTTCTGTTGAAGTAGTTGGTTATCAATCTGTGAGATTAACTATAAATCACTTAAGTTGCAATTGCCAATTATTTTCAATTGAATTTGGAAATATATTTTGCTAGGATTCCTAAGTTTGTGGACCTCCTTATCCACCTTGTTCGTAATCAATTGTTTTTTGTTCCCCAAAATATTTTATTAGTCTCTAGTACCATTCACTTCCCACATACAGAATTTGTTTACATTCTTCGGTATTTCTTTTGTCATGTAACTTTCCACTTTCAAATGGATGGCTCTGTGATAATAGAAGGCTTGAAATTTATTCCCACGCTTCGAACAGATAAATGGGAAGCGTTCAAAGAAAACTAAGAAAATGAATGCAGCTCAGATGGCAGTAGCTTAGACATCCGAGAAGCGCGGAATGCAATATTTCATGACACATCTGTGACTGGGGGAAGGAACGTTCTCATAATTCATGCAAGATGGCATTATGGCCCTGACACGAACGTACGACGGAAGTACGTCAGGCGGATAATTTCTTCGCGAACTGATGAAAGATGAGATTGATTTATCTGCGTCATATCCTCCTCATGCTTTCTGATGACATTGCTGCTGGGAAGTTATATTAATAAGATTTTCAAAGTGATTTATTCTCTGCATCTGAGACGAGGGATGCTTGGCTCCGTATTATCCCAGAATATTGGAATGCAATGCAATTCATTCTCTGATATTGATTTTCTCTGCTTTTGCTTGGTACAGTAAAGGCAAACGAAAAAAGGCAAAAAGCTTCTGTAAGGTTTAAAGTATGCTTCCATCTTCATTTGACCATTAAAGTCATTCATTTTTTTTTTATTCTATCGGCCTCACCTAAGACTCATTAACTTGTTCACGATTGGGAAGGCTTATTACAAGTTTAATTATAACTATTGGTACTTTGCAAGTCTGTCAGTGCTAACCCGATGCGCAAAGACCCCATCCCCCAATTTTTTCTTTTATTTTTAAGTCTTCACTATGACCAGCGTGCCTATATAGATTTAGAAGGCAATGTTATTCATATCGATTAGTGTAATGGAGTAGTTTTATGTCCTTTGTGATAAACCATTATAAGGTTATTAACCGTCCTTTCATTTGACGTGTATATCTGTCAGCACGAAGTATCGTCTCAGATACGCAGCTGTCATTTTGTCAACATTCCTCATTTTTATTTCCAAGTAGGTAAGGAATATATACATTAACTTATCTTGGAATATGGACATTGCGCTATGAGCGCCTCAGTGGCATGGTAGGGATGGTGTTGGCCTGCCACCTTGGTGGCTGCGAGTTCGATTCTCGGGCATTCCACTGAGGGGTTAGAGATGTGTATTTCTAGTGATAGAAGTTCACTCTAGACGTGGTTCGGAAGTCAAGTAAAGCCGTTGTCCCGTTGCCGAGTAACCACTGGTGCCATGCAACGTAAAAACACTTTACCAACAAACATGGCGTTACGTATCCTAGAAATTATATCATGACTAGGATTATATACGTTGAATTATTGATTTGTAGAAATGTGGAAGTCACATGTAACAGAATATAGCCGGAGTTATTTTGATGTTACTTGTAAAGTCTTGAAGAATTATTTGTAGGTCTTAACAAAATATAGTATTTCGAAAGACTCCAAATGGAAAACATATATTTTAATCACGTTTATATCACGAATGACGCTCATGCTTTTTGAAGTCTGTTATTACATGTTTTTTTTTATTTGTATTTTGTGCACTTGGCATTTTGCTAATTATGCTAATTATATAATAATTATAAATAGAATTCAAAATACTCCCAGTCAGAACTACACTTCCTTTCGGTTTTGTCTTAATATTATTCCTGTTGAAAATTTGACGACTGGATTGCCTAGTTCATTGTAGCTTGTAACGGTCCGGTCTGTCTACCTGTTGGACGAGTTCTCTGTATTAACGTTAGCAGGGTTCTGTGAAAATGCAAGAACATATTTTTACTGTTTCCCTTTTAAATACATATTTGACGACCATCAGAGCTGGGAAGACCATATGATCTTATATAAT
>NC_087209.1:11606597-11611597 GCF_015104395.2 Macrobrachium nipponense | reverse complement strand
GAACAAACGAGTAATTTCTCTAAATGTGCTTGGGAAAAGCAGTGGGTTATTTTTCTTACTGCCAAAACTATAAGTATTGCCCCGTCTGTAAAAAAAAATGAAAAAAATGGAATACATGATATGATCACCTATTACGTGGAAAATTATATTTTTTATTCTAATTCTTCTACAAATGCCAGGAGCTTTCATTATTCCAAACTGCAAACTGAATTAAATGAGGAACGTGGGCAAAACACTCTAAAACAATTACCCATGATCATCGCGTAGTTTTTGAAAGGCTGGAAGATAAAACTTTAAACACAATTTACATACAGTGACAGGAATTAATACCTATTACAACATTAATTGTAGCTTATCCTACACTTTTTTTTCCCGAGTTAGGGAATTTAATAAATTTATTGAATATCAAGTCTCTCATATTCTTAAACAGCTTTGGGAAAAATAAAGCTGCAACGCTGGCAAATATTACATTTTTACAACACTCACGTCAGGACCACATGAACGTCAGGGTTGATGCTGCCCTTTTCCTACCCGTGTGTATATGTGAAATTAAAACTTTAACTTTGCAGTTGTGAGCGAAATAACAGTGTTTAGGATGCGGAAATTTCAGCCCAATTCAGCTGAAATATATTTACGTGCGTTCTTTCATTCACACATAATTATGCTGTTTGTATTGATGCATGACAATTTGTTACGAGTTTTGCGTATGACAAATTCATACTTTCATCTGTTAAACTACAAATCACAATTGAACGCTGAACTTACTATGTCTTTGAAACGCCTATATTCATCATGGATTAAATATACTTAGATGCCAACAAACTGACTAGTATTCGAACCCATTCCCTTTAACATGACACCGTCTGATGTATATGATCAGCAACAACAAATATATATATATATATATATATATATATATATATATATATATATATATATATATATATATATATATATATATATATATATATATATATATATGTATATATATGTGTGTGTGTATGTATGTATGAATGTGTGTGCGTGTTTGTGTACAATGACCTTATATGTATATGTATGTACAGTATATATACACAAACACACACATAATATATATATATATATATATATATTATATATATATATATATATATATATATTATATAATATATAATATAATAATGGACCTGAGACATCATATCTGATCTCCAACCGCAAACCTTACCAGTCTTATCTGGGAATAACATACAAATTTAAAATCGCTGGTAATCGCGCTAGCATATTTCTGCAGCGTCATCGCCCCAGTTGGGCTGAACCAAATTCTAAAGGTGGCAGGTCCTCAAATGAGGCAACCAAAATGCTCTACTAAGTCTATTCTTGGGTTTCTTGTTAAGGTCGACGTCTTTTATCATTTTTGGCATTTTAACCCGCCAGCCTAATTAACGTCATATATTGGCCCCATTCTTTCTCCCTCTTCATTTTTTTTTTATTTACAGACAGATTTTTTTGTGATTGTTGACCTACATGTGGCTTTTTTTTTTTTTTTCTTTTTCTTTCTTTTTTTTGTTTTTCTTTCTTTTCTATTAGATATTTTGACCTGTGAACTTGGGACCGACAACTTTGCGATTCTTTTCCCTTCTTTCTTTCTAGTTTTGTCTTTTTAGCCAAACAGGCGCATGTAAATGGGGTGAGCAATAAAATAGTGAATTTCACCATACGCTTTTCAGTAGTAATTATGCTTAATATAAGGTGAAATGCATGTATGATTAAACTATCATTTGCAGGCATGTTTACAATAAAACCTAGACTGACCATTTCTCGTTTTCATATGACGACAAAATGCCAAGAAAGGTTCTTGTTAATGTCTATTGTGTTCCTGCAAGTAAATGAGACGATCTGATTTCTTTCACTAATTGATTATCAGCTACTCTTGATGATTCAAGTTAAGCGTCATAAGGAGGATCATATCAGCAATTCGTAATATTTCATATTTGCGCACTTCTAGATCGACGACGAAAATACTGCAAAAACTCACCTAAGCAGAAAGTGCATCAAGTAATTAACACCCACAAAGCTGTAACAGTAATTTGTTTCGTTCTACATTTTCTCATTTCACCGAAAATATCTAGGACACTATTCGATTTATTATCCCTAAGCAAATTTTATTCTTTATATAGAAATCTGAGATAATGCCTAAGCCAGCAAGTTATATAGTTTATGTGATTTCAATATTCTGCATACACGGAACAATTAAAAACCCTACATTGAACAGAGCAAGCATGAAACAATTACTAGTCTAAATATTCGCAAATATTTCTTTTTATCACAAAAAAAAAACATAGTCACAATTTGCAGAAAACTTTTTCTCAACAGGCCGAGAGAAAAAGATCAGCTTTACAATGGGGCAAGTAATACGTGTACAGTGTCGAGATTATATTATTTTCATTATTCGGAAGATGAACCCTATTCAGTTGATACAACCCCACAGGGGGAATTGCATACAAGCTTCCAATGCATACAAGCTTCCAAAGAATATAGCACTCATTAGGGAGTAGGAGGAGGTAGGGGGAAATAAAGAACGTAGAAGGTAAAGGGAAAATACAGAAAGATGGAGAAGCTAAAAGGAAATACAGAAAGAAGGAAAAGACAAAGGCAAATACAGAAAGAATGAGCAAGAAAAGGGAAATATAGAAAGAAGGAGAAAGAAAAGGCAAATACAAAAAGAAGGAGAAAGCAATGAGAAATACAGAAAGAAGGAGAAGATGAAGGGAAATACAGAAAGAAGACAATAGGAAATAAAGAAAAAAAGAAGATAAAAGGGAAATTCAGAAAGTAGAAAGTACAGGGAAATACAGAAATAATGAGAAGATAAAGGGAAAATACAGAAAGAAGGAGAAGGCAAAGGGAAATACAGAAAGAAGGCAAAGGAAAATAGAGAGAGAATAGGGATAAAGTTTAGCCAAAATATAACGTAAACCGTGACGTCCAACATTTATAAAGATTTTCTTCATACCGAGTAATCTAACCTACCTCGAAAACGCCTGCGCAATACAACATTTCAACCATTTCAGCCATTCCGACTCTAGAATGGAGGGAGAGGAGGAAGGGAGGCAGGAAGGTGTAGGTGGAGGAAAGGAGGAGGGGTTGAGGGTGGAGGAAGGGAATAAGACGCTGTCCCCGAATTCATGTTTGCATACACACCTGCATAAGATTTCACGAGATAAATTTCCGCTTCACTGACAACCGGTTTATTTGGTGCGTTTAATTCCTTCTGTTTTGTTGGGGGCTGGGAAGGCTGTGGTTGGAATTTTCAGTTGGATCATAAGTCGTGCTGAGCTCCGTTTAATAGAGATTCTAGATTGCTGCACTTCAAATCCACGAAACTATAATTTCTCGGTCTAGATATATAGTATATATATTATATATATATATATATATATATATATATATATATATATATATATATATATATATATATTGATTCTGATTCTCTTCACTTAAAACATGATGAAAAAGAGATATTCTAGTATAACGAAAGACAGAAAATTTAAGTATGCATATAAGTACCGTACACACAAATATATATAACATATATATATATATATATATATATATATATATATATATATATATATATTATATATATATATATAAGTATAGAGAGAGAGAGAGAGAGAGAAAGAAAAATAAATATATTTATGTTTGTATGTATGTATGTATTTCGTTCCTGTCGCTGGACGATGGTTCGATCCCATGAGGGACGAAATTATTATCAACTAAAAAAATTCCCCGTTCGGTTACATATTTGTACCACGAATAATTTATATGAATCACGGTGGTGTGATAATTTTTCATTATATACATATATATATATAATATATATATATATAAAATATATATATATGGCATATATATATGTGTGTGTATAAATATGTATACATACATACATATATATATATATATATATATATATATATATATATATATATATATATATATATTATATATAGAGAGAGAGAGAGATAGAGACAGAGAGAGAGAGAGATAAAATGCCTATATCCAATCACAAATCAACATTTTTGTCCTAACAGCTTCTCCCATTACACACCATATTTTCAGTTTATTAATTCATTTGCTGTGAATAAAAAGAAGTATTCATTTTTATTCTATTCCCATCATCAACTCCTACAGAATTCCCGGGACTGGGAATATTCCGCGCCTGCTCGTCTCTGACAGCGAGGTCAAAATAACTTTTAATATTTGGTAATGTTGCATTGTGCAACTCGATATTGTAACCTCTAAAAAAAAGTTATGAGAACTACCTATGACGCAATGTTATGGAATAACTGAATAACAGTTCCCTGTTCCTCGTTGAACACCAAGTGCGGTCTTCGTTATATTTTTAATAAAAGGGCGTTTCTCTTTATTTCATAGATGTTATTTACAAAAACTTTATCAACTTTATACCACAAGGTCTGTCATTCAACCACACAAACGGCGAACACCACACACACAGGCACGTACACACACATACAAATACACACTAAAGACTAAGCATATCGCATTTAGAGGATAAACCATTACATTAGTGCAACAATATCTGCAGTTTTTACCATATTCTAAACAATTATGGAACCCCACCTTCCAAAGGCTACAATGAGCTAACTCAGGAGTTTTATGCTGTTTTTTTTGAGGGGGGAATGTGGATGCCTAGAGCATCCACGTGACATTATGATGACGATGAAATACGCACGTAAACCCTACGGACCATTTCATATATATATGTGTAGATATATTACATTATATATATATATATATATATATATATATATATATATATATATAGATATTATATATATATATCATATATATATATAATATATATATAGAAATAAATATATATATATTATATATATTATGTATATATTTATATATATACACACTATATATATATACTGTCACTCTCCGTTACAGAGATGGAAGGGTATTCGTCATAAAAATGAGAGATCTCGTTTTCTTTC
>NC_087209.1:11601726-11604226 GCF_015104395.2 Macrobrachium nipponense | reverse complement strand
CAAAAGGCTACGTGCTGTCAAACGCTCGAATTGGCCAAACATGGTTAGACGGGGTTTCATATCGATTCTAATTATGAAAGCACCCAGATCGAGGGTGATTTGTGTAAGGTCAGAATCGATATGAACTTATAGCGTCTCTGTTGGCTGATTGGATAGCGTCACTGACTGTCCTGATTTCGTCCCCGTCCAACTTGGACGGTGGTTCGATCCCATGGGGGGACGAAATTATTATCAATTAAAAAATTCCCCTTCGGTACATATATGAAAATATATCATTTGGGAGGTAAAGTGAATTTAGATATTAAAGGACATTTGTAGCTTGAATTGATATATATATATATATATATATATATATATATATATATATATATATATATATATATATATATATATATATATACAAACACACACACATATACGGTATTACTTTCCATTGTCCATTTTTCTGTTCTCCAAGGCCAAAAGAATTGCAAACTGCATTTGACCTTTGTAATGCGTGCCGTATATAAATATTTTTTTTCAAGTTAATTTCTAATGTTGCTAAATTAGTTATATTTTTTGACTTTTTTCCGTTGTATTAACTGCTTACCTGTTGTCACTTTCCAATATCGTTTTTGCTCATATTCACTTACAAAGTTATTTATTGAGAATCTTTTGTTGACAAATGAAAACCATTTTTTGGCGACATTATCGTTAATGAATTACACACACACACACACACACACACACACACACACACACACACACACACACACACATAATATATAATATATATATATATATTATAATATATATATATATATATTATATAATATATATATATATATACACACATATATACAATATCAAGTGAAGCACTTGCTACATTTTCGTATTTCACACGTATTACTATACATCAGAGGCTTCGCATAATGATTTCAGACCAATGTAAGCATTTTATTTTGTTTCCCATGGCATTCATGTGATCGATTAATTACTGGAGGCATAAAACAGTTGATCTAATTAGTTAGATGTATTTAAATAACCTCAAAAAATAAATGAAATTCATAACTCATGCACTTTTAGCGTGAATATTTAGTGCTATTTGCAAAGTTTATTATTGTATAATTACGTAAATAGTTTGGAAAATCGGACAGATCAATTTTTAATAATATGTAGACAGCATTTATCTCTGGTAAATGTTTAAAACGTCAGATGCTTGAACTGAAATATAATTTTCGATGAATCGTGGAATAGAATAAGCTTTCTGCTGACGGTTAATTGGTTGAAACTCATGTGCATTTGGATACGGATTTGACATAAATTAAAATAATGGAGATATTTACATTGCCTGAAGAGAAGTAGCCAGTTGTAGGTTTAAAATATATGTTGAGAAAATTTGGCAAATTGGAATGTTTCTTTTTAATTATGTAAGTACGTTCAGGGTACAATTTGTAATGCAATCAGGAACGTGAAAGATGGGAAAGATGGGCCAACTAAGAGGGATACTTCTGTACCATTTTACACCGAGAATTTTTTTTCTTATGTGATAAACCATAAATAATGTACTTTAGGAAATGTAACCATTTAAGCCACTTAAGAATAAGCGACGTAGAAGTGGACATTATTAGTTATATATTTTCCTTAGAAGTTGAATATTTTATAGATATTTCGAAAGATTGAATCTTTTTCACTCATAAACTTCCTGGTTTTTATTTATTTATTTCATTTTTTATTTGCGGTGCCCGAAATATAGACTCTAACTTTCTTCTGTTAGGTTTTGAAATGGGGCTGTTGAGACAATTATTCTTATTTGTAATAATATAGAGAAAGCTTCGGATATTTTTCTCCCACTCCGTTTTTTTTGTAAGGGTTTATCACAAGCAGAGATACCTTTTATTGACAGTTCGGCTTCGGATAAGATATCCTATCAAAGATGTATTAGCAATTCATAATTCATTTAGCTGATGAACGTCGCATGTCACATGTCACAGAAACGGACGAAGGGAAAAAAACAGATGGCTGTCTACATTGATAACGTACATTCAGCATTCACTGAAATAGTTATTGCAGTAATCTAATGAGACGGAAGTGCATTATGATTTATGTCCACCCAAATCTTAGCTCCCTTCTTCTGCCAGCCACAATATGTCAATTAATTCATTTCATTAGATGGTATTTCCTTGTACTTCTTTAGGAAATGTGTATTATACTGATTTTTCCTAAGGTCACAATTCACTCCTTTTCCAATAAGGCAGGGTCATTGCAACAACAATATAAAGAGCAAGAAGGTTACCTGCAAAACGCCTTGCCTCGGCCAAGAAAACAATTTTCCTTTCTCGTACCTGGCAGGTGTGAAAAAAAACACCTTTTCCAATTGAGCTGGGGGTGTTGCAGGTGCTACGTTTTCGATCCAGCGTGTTTTGCCATGTTTTAGTTTCTTTCTTTCTTTATATTTTTATTTTAATGGCTGCAAGATACACAGTTTGCTATCCACTGTGTAGGTGAGCAGAAGTATAAC
>NC_087209.1:11576726-11599226 GCF_015104395.2 Macrobrachium nipponense | reverse complement strand
CCTGTGAGATTAACTATAAATCACTTAAGTTGCAATTGCCAATTATTTTCAATTGAATTTGGAAAATATTTTCCGCTACGATTCCTAAGTTTGTGGTCCCCTTATCCGCTTGTTCGTAATCAATTGTTTTTTTTTCCGAAAATATTTTATTGGACTCTAGTACCATTCATTTCCCACATACAGAATTTTTTACATTCTTCGGTATTTCTTTTGTCACGTAACTTGCTATTTTAAAATGGAAGGCTCTGTGATAATAGAAGGCTTGAAATGTATTCCCAAGCTTCGAACAAATAAATGCAAGATGGCATTATGGTCCTGACACGAAAGCATGACGAAAGTACGTCAGGCGAATAATATCTTCGTGAGCTGATGAAAGATGAGATTGATTTTTATCTGCGTCATATTCTCCTCATGCTTTCTGATGACATTGCTGCTGGGAAGTTATATTAATAAGATTTTTCAAAGTTATTTATGCTTTGCATCTGGGGCGAGGGATCCTTGGATCCGTAGTATCACAGAATATTGGAATGCAATGCATTTCATTCTCTGATACTGATTTTTCTGTGCTTGCTTGTCCAGTTGAAGCAAACAAAGTAAGGCAAGAGCTTCAGTAAAATTTTAAGTATGCTTCCATCCTCATTTGATCCTTAGTCATTAATTTTTTTTCTCAATTTTATCGGCTTCACCTAAGACTCATTAACTCTGTTCACGATTGGGTAAAGCTTATTACATGTTTAACTATAACTATTGGTACTTTGCAAGTCGGTCAGGGCTAGCTTTTTTTGTTTTTTTTTGTTTTTTTTTTTTGTTTTTTTTTTTACCGGGAGGGACCAGCGTGCCTACATAGATTTATAAGGCAATGTTATCATATCGCTTAATGTATTGGAGTAGTTTTCTGTCTTTTGTGGTAAAAGACATGTCGACCCTGATTATAAGGTTATTAACCGTCCTTTCATTTGACGTGTATTTCTGTCAACGCGACGTTTCGTCTCAGATACGCTGCTGTCATTTTGTCATCATTCCTCATTTCCATCTCAAATCGGTAAGGAATATATACATTAAATTATCTTCAATTATTTACACTGTGTACGTATCCTAGAAATTATATTTTGACTAAGCGCATTTATGTTGAATTATTGATTTGTAGAAATGTGTAAGAACAAATGTATCAGAATATAGCCTAAGTTATTTTGATCTTGTAAAGTTTTGAAGAATTGTTTTTTTTAAAGTCTTACAAAATATAGTATTTCGAAAGATCCACATGGAAAACATATTTAATCACGTTTATATCATGAAATGACGCTCAAGCTTTTGAAGTCGGTTGTTACCAAGAAATTAGATTTTCATATTTTTTTTTAATTTAATTTGTCTTTTGTGCACTTGGCACCTTGCTAATGAAGAGTATTATGCTTGATTATATAATAATTATAAATAGAATCCAAAATACTGCCAGTAAGAACTACACTTCCCCCCGGGTTTATCCTAATACTGTTCCTTTTTAAGTATATAATATTTGACTACCATCAGAGCTGGGAACCCATATCATCTTATTTAATTGAGGTTGATGCAGGAACTGTTGCAGTTTTTGCAGAAGGGAGCGTAAATTGGGCAGAAATATTGAATAACTCAGAAAATTTAGTTTTTGTGGTGAAAGAAAACGGAAGTGACGATGATTTGTGGGTAACTATGCTAATCGCATAAGCGGGATTTTTGCAGTCTGCTTATCGTCACTACTCACTGGTGATTATTAACTCAAGTGTATCCTGACTGTTAGACATTACTGACATATAAGAGCTGGTCTAGATAGCAAGGGCAAACCCTTCGGACGTTATATAATTCCACTTTTTATTTCTGCTTTCATAATTATTAATACCAGTGTCCCTCGTGCTCTCTATTTTAAATTTTTTTCTTCATTATTCCGTTTTCGTCTAATTCCATGTTCCAAATACCCATCTGTCTGGTCGTCTCAATTTACCCAGAGTTTAAGCGAATATGCATTGCAAATTGACTCAATTCCTCAGCTGCTGGACGAGGTCGCGTCAGGAAGTTTGCCAGTTGAATTAGCGTATCGGACTGAGATGACGCCGACCGTGCGAGTTGGATAATGCGGTCCGGAGTGAGGTAAACTTTGCTTGATGGGATTGCTTTTGCTTTGATGACGATCGGGAAAAAAAGTCTCATTTTTCATTTATTTTTCTTGCGTAGAAATAAGCCAGACTTGTATTTTAAATTTCGAATATTTTCTGTTTCTGAATGATGTTGTTTTAGATTTAGCTGACCTTATGCCAGCACGGGCTCTTGCTCAGAAAATGTCTACGGCTGCGTTAACGAAGTACAAATATATTTCTGTTTCCTTGGATGATGGGAGCCAATGTCAATACTGGTTTTTAATGGCGGTCGATTGTACTCTTTTCTTTGTTTTCGAGGATATTATTGCTGGAAAATTTGTCTACCCTCTTGATATGCGAAACGATATTCTTAGACGAGAAGTGGATAAATTATCTTGCTGAGAAAAAACGACATCATAAGGATTCGATTATACTTAACTTAAGTTGGTTTTACTACTGATGACGTTCATAGCTGTGTTAAGTAGTTTTGTATAGTTATTATTCCACTTGCTCATTGTCCAGTATCTGGAAATCTTACTCATCTTACTTAGATAGGAGAGCTGTAAATATCTTCAGAGGTCTTGCCTTATAAAAGCCAATAGACTATTAGGAATTATCGTTTTATAAGTTCTATCAATTCAAAATATTCCCCATGCGTTTTTCTTAGTGTTTTTTCGGCTGTAATTTAAGCTTGGTGTGTGTCATTTTACGTTTTTCTCTTCAATAATGCGGTAAATGATAACGTTATCCATATCGTAATCTAACTATTAGCGAATGATGAAGGATAATATATTATTTTCATATAACTTTGTCTGTTCATAGAGCAAATAATTACTTTTATTTTTTCACAATTCCTTCCTCGTTTTAGTTAATTTATTCTTCAAATTAAAAAAAAAGACTAATTTTTCCTTATGAAGAATATTAAAAACGAATGCCCATCAAGCATCAAAAGATAATAAAAAAGAAAAAAAAATCCCCTGTCTTTATTCCCCGAGTGGCGATTTATTTCACGCCCTGTTAATCCCCTTTCTCGTCCGATTTGGGGGGAAAATCTTTTTATTTTCTGTGGCCAACCGGTATCCGAAGACGATCTTCCAATTTCCACCCATATTTTCTTCTTCTTCACGGTCGTTGCATTCTATGGAAGCAGCAGCAGGTTTCTGAATATTTTGAGGCAATCGTTCGTCGTTCTCTCTCTCTCTTCTCTCTCTCTCCTCTCTCTCTCTCTCTCTCTCTCTTCCTTGTTTCATTGTCTCTCATTTGTCGTTTACGTCATACCCATCCCCGTCACCAAGTTTTGGGCGTGATAGAAAACGAGATCTCTCATTTTTATGACGAATACCCTTCCATCTCTGTAACGGAGAGTGACAGTATATATAAATATATATATATCTAATATATATATATATATATATATATATATATATATATATATATATATATATAGTATATATATGAAATGGTCTGCATGTTTATGTGCGTATTTCATCATCATCATAATGTCACGGTGGCATGCTCTAGGCATCCACACTTCCCCAAAAAAAAAAGCATAAAACTGCTGAATTAGCTCATTGTAGTCTTTGGAATGTGAGGTTCCATAATATAGAATGTGGTAAAAACGCTGCAGGATATTGTTGCACTAATGTAATGGTTTATCCCTCTAAATGCGATATGCTTGTCTTTAGTGTGTATTTGTGTGTTTGTGAACGTGCATGTGTGTTTGTATTCGCGTCGTGTGTTGAATGACAGAACTCGTGGTATAAAGTTATAAATTTTTGTAAATAACATCTATGAAATAAAGAGAAACAACCTTTTAAAACACCCTTTTATTGAAAATATAACGAAGACCGCACTGGTGTTAACGATGGCAGGGAAATGTTATTCAGTTATTCCATAACATTGCGTATAGGTAGTTCTCATAACTTTTTTTGAGGCGCAATATCGACACATTGCAACATTTACCTTAAATATTAAAAGTTATTTTGACCTCGCAGTCAGAGACGAGAGGCGCGGAATATTCCAGTCCCGGGAATTCTGTACGAGTTGATGAGGGAATAGAATGCAAAATGAATACTTTTTATTCACGCAAATGAATTAATAGACTGGAAAAAATTTGGTGTGTAAATGGGGAAAAGCTGTTAGGACAAAAAGTTTTTTAAGTTGTGATTGGATATAAGGCATTTTATCTATCTCTCTCTCTCTCTCTCTCTCTCTCTCTCTCTCTCTCTCTTTCTTTTATATATATATATATATATATATAATATATCTATATATAGTATATATACATATATACATATAATACTACACACATGCATACATACATACAAACATGCACATATTTCTCTCATCTCTCTCTCTTTATATCTATATATAGATAATTATATATATAGCATATATATAGATATATATATATATAATTTATAGATACATTATATATTTATATATTATATATATTTGTGTGTGTACATATATGCATATATATATATATATATATATATATATATATATATATATATATATATATATATATATATATATATATAAATATATATATATAATATATATATATATATATATATATATATATATATACATTATATATTTATATAGTATATATATTTGTGTGTGTACATATATGCATACTAACTTTTCTGCTTTGTTATGCTAGAATATATCTTTAATATTTCAAGTGAAGAGAATAAAAATCTGAATTCATTCCCCGCCCCCCCCCACCCCATCCCCCCACGAAAAAGAAATGAATAAAAAAAGCACCAAATAAACCGGGTTGTCAGTGGAAGCGGAAATTTATCTCGTGAATCTTATGCAGGTGTGTATGCAAACATGAATTCGGGGACAGCGTCTTATTCCTTCCATTACCTACTCCTTCCTGCTCCCTCTCCTCCTCCCTCCATTCGTAAGATTTCGCATGGCTGAAATGTTATATGTGCCACGGGTTCTGTCGAGGTAGGTTGGATATCGGTACGAAGAAAAACTTTATAAAATGTTGGACGTCACGTTACGTTTTATTTGCTACTTTATCCCATTCTTTCTGTATTTTCCTTTCCCTTCTCCTTCTTTCTGTATTTTGCTTTATCTTCTCCTTCTTTCTGTATTTTCCATTATCTTCTCATTCTTTCTGTATTTCGCTTTATCTTCTTCTCCTGTCTGTATATCCCTTTTCCCACCTTCTCTTTTTTCTGTATTTTCCTTTGCCTTCTCCACATTTCTGTATTTTCATTTACTTCTCCTTTATTCTGTATTTCCCTTTGCATTCTCCACATTCCCTATCTATCCGTCTATCTTTCCCTTTCTTTCTTTCCTTCTTTCTTTTCCGAGTTTGCCTCAAATTTGCTTTACTTTGTGCGAAGGTATGAAACAAAGTTGACCCAGAGCTAATAGACTTCGTTTGCCTAATTTCGAAACATCAAACAGACTCCTGAGGCCTTCCAGAAATAACGACTAAGAGGAAGCGCCGGGAATTTTGACCGCGGAATCAGGGGGGAGTCCCGGATAATTAGGGAGCTGGAATCAAGCTGGATTTTAAGGGAATTTCCCAATGTTAGTAGGACGGGAATACGTGTTGCTTTGTTCATCTTTTGGGTTAAGGGATTAATATGTTACTCAGAGCAAGCTGTGGCCACTAAAAATCAATCATCATCATTTATCTTTTAAGTAATGGATTAAAAATAATGTGTGAGTGTTGACTGTGTGCGTGTAAGTGTGTGTGTGTGTGGGAGTGTGCGCGTCTGTGAGCTTTCATTCACGCCATGAGAGCGAAATATATGACATATATTCCTCATAGATTACGTTCCTCATAGATTACGGGAAAAATCTTTTAAACAACTGTACACATAGTTATGAGGAATACTAAAACAAATTACGTAGAAAAAACTTCACAACTAATTTGAATTCTATCAATAGGTGTGATCCTGAAACGCCAATACAGTATTGAAAAGCTTTTCTTCAGTCCTATTCCTATTGGATTCTATCCATACCCAACAGATACCCAGAATTGTATTGTTTATTGCATGCTTTCGTGTTTCCGATTTTGTTATTTCCTTAAATTAAGGTTTAAACCAAAGATACTATAGTGTACTGTATAGTATCTTTGGTTTAAACTTTAAAGGGACAGCTCACTTGATGGTCTTCACAAGCGTGGAATATGTGTCGATTTGCTCTTTCATCTTTTTTAAAGTAAACACATACCGAAACGCTATTACTCACATATGTTATGTGATGTTAATTTACTCGTGGAACAAACGAGTAATTTCTCTAAATGCGCTTGGGAAAAGCAGTGGGTTATTTTTCTTACTGCCTAAAGTATAAGTATTGCCCCGTCTGTAAAAAATAAAAAAATAAAAAATAGAATACATGATATGATCACCTATTACGTGGAAAATTATATTTTTTATTTTAATTCTTCTACAAATGCCAGGAGCTTTCATTATTCCAAACTGCAAACTGAATTAAATGAGAAACGTGGGCAAAACAATCCAAAACAATTACCCATGATCATCGCGTAGTTTTTGAAAGGCTGGAAGATAAAACATTAAACACAATTTACATACAGTGACAGGAATTAATACCTATTACAACATTAATTGTAGCTTATCCAACGCCTTTTCCCCCCTGAGTTACCGAATTTAATAAATTTATTGAATATCAAGTCTCTCATATTCTTAAACAGCTTTGGGAAAAATAAAGCTGCAACGCTGGCAAATATTACATTTTGACAACACTCACGTCAGGACCACATGAACGCCAGGGTTGATCCTGGTCCCTTTTTCACATGTGTGTAAATGCAAAATTAAAACTTTAACTTTGCATTGTGAACGAAATAACAGTGTTTAGTATGCGGAAATTTCAGCCCAATTCAGCTGAAATTTACTTACGTGCTTTCTTTCATTCACACATAATTATGCTGTTTGTATTGATGCATGACAATTTGTTACGAGTTTTGCGTATGACAAATTCATACTTTCATCTGTTAAACTACAAATCACAATTGAACGCTGAACTTACTATGTCTTGGAAACGCCTATACTCATCATGGATTAAATATACTTAGATGCCAACAAACTGACTAGTATTCAAACCTATTCCCTTTAACATGACACCGACTGATTGTGTATGATCAGCAACAACAAAATATATATACTATATATATATATATATATATATATAATATATATATATATATATATAATATATATATATATATATATATAATATATATATACATATATATATATCATATATATATATATATATATATATATATATATATATATAATATATATATATATATATATATTATATAATATAAATACACGCAGTAAACAAGTGATTATTCCAGAAAACAGTTACATTTGAAAAAAACACGGGAGCATATACAATTTAATATCATGAATTTTTACACAAATTTTCCCAACAAAATTATTATTAATAAAAGACGACGGAAGAAAATATAAATAAATATATATATATATATATATATATATATATATATATATATATATATATATATATATCGAGCAAGAAAAAGAGGGAGTAAGAATATCGAAACAGAGATGAGAGAGAGAGTGAGAGAGAGAGAGAGAGAGAGAGAGAGAAAGAAATTAATAACTATATACATGTGGGACTAATTTATTAGTTGTTCATTTATTTTAAGATCCTTCATAAACATCTTACAAATATATAGGTCCAAATGGTACATTCCCAGACTAAGATTTAGGCTGTTTTTATTAGTGATTTGTATAAATTGCCGATTCCAGTAAATTTCTTGAAACATAATCATTAGATTCTAGCAATTACCGAGGTATCACCCCAATTAATACAATGAGATTTTTCACTCAGATGGATAAACAGTGCATTTGAAGTCTGGGCTGTTCTAACTGAATACATATGCTGCTTAATACGTACACATAAATTTTTTACTTGACTGACCAACGTAAAACGATGGGCAATCCTTACAAGGAATTTTGTAAATGATGTTGTTATTTGTAACGGACTATTCTTAATTAGCATATCTTTAATGTTATTGTTATAGAGAACACTACATTAACATTAAACGATTTAAATATTGATTTTATGGTTTCAAAATCCACGAAAAAAAAATAAGGTGGAAGCTAAGTACAGTTTTTAGGCATTTATTTTTCATTAATAGCAACACTATAAAACTTTTTTGAGCTTTTTGATAAACATAAATCAATTAAAGATGAGTGGGTGCAGAGATCGTTTCCTATCTTTTTTATGTATTCTATTTCTTTGTCCAGATATTGTGGACTCGTGATACACAAAGCGCGTAGGACATAGAAGAACAAATTGAAATTTTAATATTTAGATGGTGGCCAAAATAAAAATGTACATATGTTAAAGTATTTGTGGGTTTTCTATAAATACTGAATTGCATTGGAAAGATTCTCTATGTATTAATACATCTAGGAAAGGGATGACATTGTTATTTTCAATTTCAACAGTGAATTTTATGGATGGGCACTAAATTATTCAATTTAGACAGTAAATCATTAGATACAATTCTAGTAGCGATAAACAGTTTATTAAGATATTAGATAGTTTATAAGCAATTATACAAATCACTAATAAAAAAAACAAACCCAAATCTTAGTCTGGGAATGTACCATTTGGACCCATATATTTATTTGTAAGATGTTTATGAAGGGTCTAAAATAAATGAACAACTAATAAATTAGTCCACATGTATATAGTTATTATTTCTTTCTCTCTCTCTCTCTCTCTGTCTCTGTCTCTGTCTCTGTCTCTGTCTCTCTCTCTCTCTCTCTCTCTCTCTCTCTCTCTCTCTCTGGTTCGACATTCTCTCTCCCTCTTTCTCTTGCTCGATATATATATATTTATATTTTCTTTCGTCTTTTCTTCATTAATAATAATTTTGTTGGGAAAATTTGTGTAAAATTCATGATATTAAATTGTATATGCTCCCGTGTTTTTTTTCAAAATGTACTGTTTCTGGAAGAATCACTTGTTTACTGCGGGTATCCTTCAAGGTGTGGCTAGCCCCTGGCGACTCCTCTTTTCTGTAGAGTGAAAATCGCCCTTATGGCTAATCTTGTGGTGTTAGTGTATATTAAGCCTTCTTTTGATTATGCTGTTCTCTGTAAAATCAGTTTGCCTCAGTAAAGGGTCCGAACAGGACCGAAAGTACTTGGCTATCTCGCTTTTCATTTTTTTCCTTCGTGGCAAAAAACCTTTATTTATACATAGCATCAAGTATTATATACTTCGTGATCAAGTTATTCATATATATATATATATATATATATATATATATATATATATATATATATATATATATATATATATATGTATATATATATATATATATAATATATATATATATACTATATGTGTGTGTATGTATGTGTGTGTGTGGTGTGTCGTGTTTGTGTACAATGACCATTATATGTATATGTATGTACAGTATATATATACGCAAACAATTATATATAATAATAATAATAATAATAATTTGGACCTGAGACATCATATCTGATCTCCAAACCTTACCAGTCTTATCTGGGAATAACATACAAATTTAAAAGCGCTGGTGATTTCGCTAACATATTTCTGCAGCGTCACCGCCCCAGTTGGGCTGAGCCAAATTCCAAAGGTGGCAGGTCCTCATATGAGGCAACCAAAATGCTCTACTAAGTCTACTTGGTGTTTCTTGTTAAGGTCGACGTCTTTTATCATTTTTGGCATTTTAACCCGCCAGCCTAATTAACGTCATATATTGGCCCCATTCTTTCTCCCTCTTCATTTTTATTTTTTTAATTTAGACAGATTTTTTCGTGATTGTTGACCTACATGTGGCTTTGTTTTTCTTTTTCTTTCTTTTCTTTTAGATATTTGACCTGTGAATTGGACGACAATTTGAGATTCTTTTCCCTTCTTTCTAGTTTGTCTTTTAGCCAAACAGGAGCATGAATGTGAGCATAAATATAATTTCACCATACGCTTTTCAGTAGTAATTATGCTTAATATAAGGTGAAATGCATGTATGATTAAACTATCATTTGCAGGCATGTTTACAATAAAACCTAGACTGACCATTTCTCGTTTTCATATGACGACAAAATGCCAAGAAAGGTTCTTGTTAATGTCTATTGTGTTCCTGCAAGTAAATGAGACGATCTGATTTCTTTCACTAATTGATTATCAGGTACTCTTAATGATTCAAGTTAAGCGTCATAAGGATGATCATATCAGCAATTCGCAATAATTCATATTTGCGCACTTCTAGATCGACGACGAAAATACTGCAAAAACTCACCTAAGCAGAAAGTGCATCAAGTAATTAACACCCACAAAGCTGTAACAGTAATTTGTTTCGTTCTACATTTTCTCATTTCACCGAAAATATCGAGGACACTATTCGATTTATTATCCCTAAGCAAATTTTATTCTTTGTATAGAAATCTGAGATAATGCTAAGCCAGGCAGGTTATAGTATAGTTTATGTGATTTCAATATTCTGCATACATCGCTGCGACGGAACAATTAAAAACCCTACATTGAACAGAGCAAGCATGAAACAATTACTAGTCTAAATATTCGCAAATATTTCTTTTTATCACAAATAAAAAACATATTCACAATTTGCAGACGAGATTTTTCTCAACAGGCCGAGAGAAAAAGATCAGCTTTACAATGGGGCAAGTAATACGTGTACAGTGTAGAGATTATATTATTTTCATTATTCGGAAGATGAACCTATTCAGTTGATACAACCCCACAGGGGAATTGCATACAAGCTTCCAAAGAATATAGCACTCATTAGGAAGTAGGAGAAGGTAGGAGGAAATACAGACAGTAGAAGGTAAACGGAAAATACAGAAGGCAAAGGGAAATACAGAATAAAGAAGAAGGCAAAGGAAAATACAGAAAAAAGGAGAAGGCAAAGGGAAATACAGAATAAAGGAGAAGGCAAAGGGAAATACAGAATAAAGGAGAAGGCAAAGGGAAATACAGAATAAAGGAGAAGGCAACGGGAAATACAGAAAAAAGGAGAAGGCAAATGGAAAAAAATACAGAAATTTGTGGAGAAGGCAAAGGGAAATACAGAATAAAGGAGAAGGCAAAGGTAAAATACAGAAATGTGGAGAAGGCAAATGGAAATACAGAAGGCAAAGGTAAAATACAGAAATGTGGAGAAGGCAAAGGGAAATACAGAAAAAAGGAGAAGGTAAATAAAGGGAAGTACAGCCAGTAGAAAGTAAAGGGAAAATACAGAAAAAAGAGAAGGTAAAGGGATATACAGACAGGAGAGGATGATAAAGGGAAATACAGAAAGTGGAAAGTACAGGGAAATACAGAAAGAATGAGAAGATAATGGAAAATACAGAAAGAAGGAGAAGATAAAGGAAAATACAGAAAGAAGGAGAAGGCAAAGGAAAATACAGAAAGAATGGGATAAAGTTTAGCAAAATATATGTAACGTGACGTCCAACATTGATAAAGTTTTTCTTTCTACTGATAATCCAACGGAGCTAGGACAATTCGCCGTAAACAAATTTGCCGTAGGACAATTGATTGTAAGACTTTTCGCCGTAAGAAAACTTGCCGTTCGGATATTTTGCCGCAAGGATATTTTGCCGTAAAATGTATATTTAAGTTTTTAACTTATTTCTTTTAGAGATCAATGTAACTATATTCATATAGTTATCTTCAAGTATATTTATCACTTTTCATTTTTTTTTTCATCTATACATGACAAAGCATATACATTTTACGGCGAAATGTCCTTGCGGCAAAATATCCGTACGGCAATTTTTCTTACGGCAAAATGTCTTACAATCAATTGTCCTACGGCAAATTTGTTTACGGCAAATTTGTTCGGTCTCCTAATCCAACCTAACCTCGACAGAACCCGTGGCACAATATAACATTTTCAGCCACCCGAAATCTTACGAATTGGAGGGAGAGGAGGAGGAAAGGAGGAGGGGTTGAGGGTGGAGGAAGGGAATAAGACGCTGTCCCCGAATTCATGTTTGCATACACGCCTGCATAAGATTCACGAGATATATCTCCACTTCCAATGACAAGCGGTTTATTTGGTGCTTTTTTAATTCCTTTCTTTTTTGTGGGGGGATGGGGGCGGGGATGAATTCAGATTCCTGATTCTCTTCACTTAAAACATGAAAAGAGATATTCTAGCATAACAAAGCAGAAAACCTGGTATGCATATATGTACACACACAAATATACATACATACATATAATATATATATATATATATATATATATATATATATATATATATATATATGTAAGTAAAAAAATAGAGAGAGTGAGAGATAAATATATGTATGGTTTTGTGTGTAGTATGCATGTATATATATATATATATCTATATATATATATATATATATATATATATATATGTGTGTGTGTGTGTGTGTGTGTGTGTGTATGTGTGTGTATATATATATATATATATATATATATATATATATATAGAGAGAGAGAGAGAGAGAGAGAGAGGGATAAAATGCCTCTATCCAATCACAAAACCAAAATTTTTGTCCTAACAGCTTTTGCCATTTACACCAAATTTTCCAGTTTATTAATTCATTAGTGTTAATAAAAAAGTACTAATTTTTATTCTATTCCCTCAACTCCAACAAAACTTCCCCGGACGGGAATATTCCGCGCCTCTCGTCTCGACTGCGAGGTCAAAATAACTTTTAATATTTAAGGTAAATGTTGCAATGTGACTGATATTGTAACTAAAAAAAGTTATGAGAACTACCTATACGCAATGTTATGGAATAACTGAATAACAGTTCCCTGCCTCGTCAACACCAGTGCGGTCTTCGTTATATTTTTAATAAAAGAGTGTTTCTCTTTATTTCATAGAGATTTTATTTACAAAAACTTTTTCAACTTTATATCACGAAGTCTGTCATTCAACACAGACGCGAATACAAACACACATGCACGTACACAAAAACAAATACACACCTAAAGACAAGCATATCGCATTTAGAGGATAAAACCATTACATTAGTGCAACAATATCTGCAGTTACCACATTCCATATTATGGAACCCCACCTTCCAAAGACGACAATGAGCCTAATTCAGCAGTTTTATACTGCATTATAGGAATTGTGATAATGATGAAATATACGAACGTAGACCATGTGAATATTTTGCATTATAGCCCTTAGTAACACGAAATTTCCTAAATAGTCTATTGGCTTTTATAAGGCAAGACATCTGAAAATATTTACAGCTCTCCTATCTAAGTAAGATGAGTAAGATTTCCAGATACTGGACAATGAGCAAGTGAAATAATAACTGTACAAAACTACTTAACACAGCTATGAACGTCATCAGTAGTAAAACCTGCTTAAGGAAATATAATCGAATCCTTATGATGTCGTTTTTCTCAGCAAGATAAATCATACACTTACTTCTCGTCTAAGAATATCCTTTCGTATATCAGAGGATAGGCAAATTTTTCAGCCCATAATATCCTCGAAAATAAAGAAAAGAGTGCAATCGACCGCCATTAAAAACCAGTATTGACATTGGCTCCCCTCATCCAGGGAAACAGAAATATATTTGTATTTCGTTAACGCAGCCGTAGACATTTTCTGAGCAAGAGCCCGTGCTGGCATAAGGTCAGCTAAATCTAAAACAACATCATTCAGAAACAGAAAATATTCGAAATTTAAAATACAAGTTTGGCTTATATATACGGAAGAAAAAAAAAATGAGACTATTTTTCCCGATCGTCATCTAAGCAAAAGCAATCCCATCAAGCAAAGTTTACCCCCTACTCCAACCGCATTATCCAACTCGCACGGTCGGCGTCATCTCAGGTCCGATGCCCTAATTCGACTGGCAAACTTCCTGACGCGGCGTCGTCCATCAGTGAGAATTGAGTTCAATTGCAGTACATATTCGCTTAAACTCTGGGTAAACTGTGACGAGCGGACAGATGGGTATTTGGAACATGGAATTAGACGAAAATGGAATAATGAAAAGATTAAAATAAGAGAGAGCAACGAGGGACACTGGTATTAATAATTATGAAAGCAGAAATAAAAAGGACAGTGTACAACGTCCGAAAGGTTCGCCCTTGCCATCAAGACCAGCCCTTATATGTCAGTAATGTCTCACTGTCAGGATACACTTGGAGTAATAATCACCAGTGAGTAGTGAGGATAAACAGACTACAAAAATCCCACTTATGCGATTAGCATAGTTACCCACAAATCATCGTCACTTCCGTTTTCTTTCTCACCACAAAAACTAAATTTTCTGAGTTATTCAATAACTCTGCCCAATTTACGCTTCCTGCATCAACCTCAGTTAAATAAGATGATATGGGTTCCCAGCTCTGATGGTAGTCAAATATTATATACTTAAAAAGGAAAAAGTCAAAATATGCTCTTGCATTTTCGAAGAACCGCTAACACACACACAACTGGTCCACTAGGCCGACAGACCTAAGCTACTATAAATTCGGTAATGCAGTCGCCCAACAGGAACAGTATTAAGATGAACCCGAAAGGAAGTGTAGTTCTTATTGGCAGTATTTTGGATTCTATTTATAATTATTATATAATCAAGCATAATACTCTTCATTAGCAAGGTGCCAAGTGCACAAAAGACAAATTAAATAAAAAAAAAAAAATATGAAAATCAAAATTTCTTGGTAACAAATGACTTCAAAAAAGCATGAGCGTCATTTCATGATATAAACGTGATTAAAATATGTTTTCCATGTGGAGTCTTTCCAAATGCTATATTTTGTAAAGACCTATAAAAGAATTCTTCAAAACTTTACAAGATCAAAATAACTTAGGCTATATTATGATACATTTGACTTACACATTTCTACAATTCAACAATTCAACATAAATGAGCTTAGTAAATAATTAAAGATAATTTAATGTATATATTCCTTACCGATTCTGAAATGGAAATGAGGAATGATGACAAGATGACAGCAGCAAATCTGAGACGATACGTCGCGTTGACAGAAATACACGTCAAATGAAAGGACGGTTAATAACCTTATAATCAGGGTCGACATGTCGTTTACCACAAAAGACAGAAAACTACTCCAATACATTACGCGATATGATAACATTGCCATATAAATCTATGCAGGCACGCTGTCCCGGTGAAAAAAAAAAAAAAAAAAAAAAAAAAAAAAAGCTAGACCCTGACCGACTTGCAAAGATACCAATAGTTATACTTAAACATGTAATAAGCTTTCCCAACCAATCGTAAACAAGAGTTAATGAGTCCTTACGGTAAAGCCGATAAAAATAAAGAAAAAATAATGACTTTAAGGATCAAATGAGGATGGAAGCATACTTAAAATTTTACTGAAGCTTCTTGCCTTACTTCGTTTGCTTCAACTGGACCAAGCAAAAACAGAAAAATCAGTATCAGAGAATGAATTGCATTGCATTCCAATATTCTGGGATACTACGGATCCAAGGATCCCTCGCCCCAGATGCAGAGAATAAATCACTTCGAAAATCTTATTGATATAACTTCCCAGCAGCGTCATCAGAAAGCATGAGGAGGACATGACGCAGATAAATGAATCTCATCTTTCATCAGCTCACGAAGATATTATTCGCCTGACGTACTTCCGTCGTGCTTTCGTGTCAGGACCATAATGCCATCTTGCATGAATTATGAGAACGTTCCTTCCCGCAGTCACAGATGTCATGAAATATTGCATTCCGCGTTTCTCGGGTGTGTCAGCTATTGCCATCTGAGCTGCATTAATTTTCTTAGTTTTCTTTTATTTTCTTTGAACGCTTCCCATTTATCTGTTCGAAGCTTGGGATAAATTTCAAGCCTTCTATTATCACAGAGCCATCCATTTGAAAATGGAAAGTTACATGACAAAAGAAATACCGAAGAATGTAAAAAATTCTGTATGTGGGAAGTGAATGGTACTAGAGTCTAATAAAATATTTTAGGAAAAAAAAATTGATTACGAACAAGGAGGATAAGTAGGACCACAAACTTAGGAATCCTAGCGGAAAATATTTACAAATTCAATTGAAAATAATTGGCAATTGCAACTTAAGTAATTTATAGTTAATCTCACAGATTGATGATGATAAACCAGAATTGGCCCCCAATATGGTTCCATACCCCCACCCCCCATTGCTTAAGTCCATTTAAGTCTCATTTGTTGCCGAATATAAATTCATATACTTAGTTTAATACATATTTAGGTATGAATACCTAGGAATAAGTTATTCATTTACAAAATGTACCCTTGTATACATGGACACATTAAAATCAGATATATATAAATATCCAGAGATCAAGTCCCATATCCCAGCATGTGGTTCTCATACCCCCAAGGGGTATGGATACCCCTTGCTAAGAACCCCTGCAGTAAAGTAGAGATTTATTTCCATAAGAAAAGAGTCGAATCCCAACTCCAGACGAGAAAATCCCAGTAATGGGATTAAAAACCTTAACGAAGGAGTCGAAAAGCTAAAAAAAAAAAAGAAATTTAAGCTTCATCTCAGTTTTCCGTGAGGCCTCTTATCTAAATTCTCCTCCACGCTAACTTGTTCAGGCACAGAATAAGTATATGACCTTGAAGAAGCTCCTGCAGGAACTCTTGCAGCTTCAAGAAGCCTCTCAAGAGATTCGTGGATGAAGCAGAGAGAGAGAGAGAGAGAAATGAAAAGACTTGTAGTGTGGGATGAATTTACTTGAATTTACCTGATCACTCATATGAATTAGCGTAAACTGAATTACTACTTACGTTATTCATGTCCTTAACTATTTTTTTTTTTTTTCATTATGAGAAGAATGTTGCAATTATCTTTTATAATTGCATATAAAATACATTCGCTTTTAGCACTGTATCTTTAAAGGAAAATCCATCGTATTCTCCAGAATCAAATTTGCTATATTCTTACCTCTACGCAGAATCAAATGTACTCGTACAAGTATATTGCCGGCAATATAATACATTCACTCTTGCGTTGCCCCAGAGTGAATGTACAAAATACAAAGTACTATTTGACGAAATTTTTCTACCATATAAACTCATTTATGCTCCTCAAAAAGAAAAAAAATTAACGTCAACTGTATCTACCAAAATCGTCTTTTCTCTCTTTCTCTCTCTCTCTCTCTCTCTCTCTCTCTCTCTCTCTCTCTCTCTCTCTCTCTCTCTCTCTCTTCGAACTGGGAGGCGTAATTTCACAGTCGAATTCTTGTGAAAATCTTTGTCCTCCTGCGCTCATTCATTTCTGACTTTAATGAAGGGAATGGACGCACCCACAAATGGAACTTCGACTCGTATGACACGCTAATGAGAGCCAGGCTTTCAATGGGCCTTGGTTGATATCACTTTGAAAGACACGGAACAATGACGTTAGCTCCATGGAGCTGGATATGAAGACACAAACAGACAGAGGGGCATACAAAGAGAGAGAGAGAGAGAGAGAGAGAGAGAGAGAGAGAGAGAGAGAGATTTGATGCGAAAGCCCTAAGAAGGCAAGAGAAGGTGCTGATATAAGAATGGAGAGAGAGAGAGAGAGAGAGAGAGAGAGAGAGAGAGAGATTTGATAAAAGGCGGCTAAGAAAGCAAGAGAAGGTGCTGAATTGCGGATTAAGAGCGGAGAGAGAGAGAGAGAGAGAGATGAGAGAGAGAGAGAGAGAGAGAGAGAGAGAGGCCCTACGAAATTAAGTGAAAGTGCTGAAATAAGAATGGAGATTAACTCTGCATCATATCTAGACGTCATCTGTAAATAAGCAAAGTTAAATTTTGCTCAAAATGAATGATTATAAGATCCTTTTGAACTGTAGTACATGTTGAACAGATGCCCATTATTGTAAAGTAAATGTGGTCCAGTATTGACGATTTTTTTCTTACCGTGCATTATCAAAGATCTCTTACCTATAACATAACCGAGAAACAAAACATTAAATTAATGATGCAGTACTCACATTACATTTAAACAGTAGTCTTACCTATTTCTTAATGCAATACCGATCACTTATCGAACTACGATAAGATCAAAACGTGTGCAGTGAATGCTTGTTTATCATACGAAAGACGAAAACATGAATAGTGTGAACTCTAAATATAGGGGTATTTTCTTTATTCATTTACTTCGACACTTTACTCAGTTTGATTCATTTTTATAAGGAGCTTTACAAAATATCGCTACAAATGCCAAATTTCTCTTGGAGAGTATTATGCTATACTCCCAAAATGAGCACAGTCCATGGCTTCAAATCGCTCACTGACTAACAAAAATGCGATCTCTCCATCATGTTTCGTTATACTTCCGCTGACCCACATAGTGAATAGCAAATTATGTATCTGGCAGTCATTAAAATAAAAATATAAAGAAAGAAAGAAACTAAAACAATGGCAAAACACGAGGATCGAAAAAGTAGCACCTGCAACACCCCTGCTTAATTGGAAAAGGTGTTTTTCACACCTGCCAGGTACGAGAAAGGAAAATTGTTTTCTTGGCCGAGGCAAGGCGTTTGCAGGTAACCTTCTTGCTCTTTATTGTTGTTGCAATGACCCTGCCTTATTGGAAAATGAGTCAAGTGTGACCTTAGGAAAATCAGTATAATACAAACATTTCCTAAATAAGTACAAGGAAATACCATCTAATGAAATCTATTAATTGACATATTGTGGCTGGCAGAAGAAGGGAGATAAGATCTGGATGGACATAAATCATAATGCACTTCCGTCTCATTAGATTACTGCACTAATTACTCCAGTGAATGTTGAATGTACAATATCAATGTAGACAACCATCTGTTCTTTTCCCTTCGTTCGTTTTCTGTGACATGTGTCATGTGCCGTTCATCAGCTACATGAATTATGAATTGCTAATACATCTTTGATAGGATAATCTTATCCAATCCGAACCGTCAATAAAAGGTATCTCTGGCTTGTGATAAACCCTTTACAAAAAAGCGGAGTGGGAGAAAAATACCGAAGCTTTCTTTATATTTATTACAAATAAGAAATAATAATTGTCTCAATAGCCCCATTTCAAAACCCAACAGAAGGAGTTAGAGTCTATATTTCGGGCGCGCAAAAAAAAAATAAATAAATAAATAAAAACCAGGAAAATTATGAGTGAAAAAGATTCAATCTTTTGATATATCTATAAAATATTCAACTTCTAAGGAAAATATATAACTAATAATGTCCACTTCTACGTCGCTTATTCTTAAATGGCTTAAATGGTTACATTTCCTAAAGTACATTATTTATGGTTTATCACATGGGAAAAAAAATTCTCGGTGTAAAATGGTACAGAAGTATCCCTCTTAGTTGGTCCATCTTTCACGTTCCTGATTGCCTTACAAAATTGTACCCTGAACGTACTAACATAATAAAAAGAAACATTCTAATGGGCGAAATTTTCCCAACATATATTTTAAAACTACAACTGGCTACTTCTTCATTGTAATGTAAAATATCTCAATTAATTTAATTTATGTCAAATCAGTATCCAAATGAAGATGGGTTTCAACCAATTAACCGTCAGCAGAAAGCTTATTCTATTCCACGATTTATCAAAAATTATATTTCAGTTCAAGCATCTGACGTTTTAAACATTTACCAAAGATAAATGCTGTCTACATACTATTAGAAATTTATCTGTCCGATTTTCCAACTATTTAGGTAATTATACAATAATGAACTTTATATATATACAATATATACACATACAATCTCAAGTGAAGCATTTGCTATATTTTCATATTTCACACGTATTACTATACATCAGACGTTTCACATAATGAATTTCAGACCAATGCAAGCATTTTATTTTGTTTCTCATGGCATTCATGTGTTCGATTAATTACTGGAGGCATAAAACAGTTGATTTAATTAGTTATATGTATTTAAATAACCTCAAAAAATAAATGAAATTCATAACTCATGCGCTTTTAGGGTAAATAGCGTGAATATTAGTGCAAGTAGCACTAAATATTCACGCTATTTACCCTAAAAGCGCATGAATTATGAATTTCATTTATTTTTTGAGGTTATTTAATCATACATATAACTAATTCAAATCAACTGTTTTATGCCTCCAGTAATTAATCGAACACATGAATGCCATGAGAAACAAAATAAAATGCTTGCATTGTCTGAAATCATTATTGTGAAACGTCTGATGTATAGTAATACGTGTGAAATATGAAAATATAGCAAATGCTTCACTTGAGATTGTATATGTGTATATATATATATATATATATATATATATATATATATATATATATATATATATATATATATATATAGATATATATGTGTGTGTGTGTGTGTGTGTGTGTGTGTGTGTGTGTGTGTGTGTGTGTGTGTGTGTAATTCATTAACGATAATGTCGCCAAAAAAATGTTTTTTTTAATCCTGAACACATTAAAAGGAGTAACTTAACAAAAAAAAAAAACATGGTTTTCTTTTGTCAACAAAAGATTCTAATAAAATAGCTTTGTAAGTGAATATGAGCAAAACGATATTGGAAAGTGACAAGAGGTAAGCAGTGAATGCAACGGAAAAAAGTAAGAAAATAATAACTAATTTAGCAACATTAGAAATTAACTTGAAAAAGAAATATTTATATACGGCACGTATTAAAATGATCAAAAATGCAGTTTTGGAATTCTTTTGGCCTTGGAGAACAGAACAATGGACAATGGAAAGTAATACGTATGTGTGTGTATATATATAATATATATATATATATATATATATATATATATATATATATATATATATATATATATATATACTATATATATGTGTGTGTGTGTGTGTGTGTGTGTGTGTGTGTGTGTGTGTTTGTGTGTACATATAAAAACTTTAAAACGTTTTCTTAAACATATGTGGCCTCCAAGAAAAGATATTTACATATGTATATATATATATATATATATATATATATATATATATATATATATATATATATATATATACTTGTGTATACGTAACAAACAAACTATGCATGTACTCTAAACCAGATTCAAAGGGTAAATTTTCATTTGTTCCTTACGGACTATTGTACACTAGGTTGTAAAAATAAGGCAGCAAACAGTTCATAATATTTCTCTATTTAGGTAACATTTTGGTTAACCCAAAACAGAGAATATACGTCTGACCAATATTCTCCGATGCAAAATAAGTCGGCACCTGGAATAACTTTGTGGTTATTGCACAGTATTGCAATACCAACGCAGAATATAAGTTTGTGATATCTATTCTTCGAAGCTTTCACGGTCTGTATCCAATGTCCCAAGCGACTATTATTATGTAGTCTTTGTAGAAAGAGAAAAGCGTAAGGCTATTGTATTACTTTCTCTGCTAAAATAATCAAAAGTGGCAAATGTCAGTCGGTCTGTCTGCTGTCTAAATATCACAGAATCAGTTCAGTAAGGACGAGAGAGAGAGAGAGAGAGAGAGAGCAGAGACGAGAGAGAGAGAGAGAGAGAGATTCAGTGTATTTCACAAAACAGATTATAGCAAGCTATTAAGGAAAAAATATCTAACTAGAAAAAATATTAAACTTCAATTTATCCAACAGTGTTGGAAAATAATGTTGTTATATATTTGATGAAGGTAAATAGAATAATTCGGAGGAAAACCTCCGCACCTGCGTCAGAAACTTCGGCTGCCGAGTTACACCTTTAAAGGGAACAGTTTTCCCCAAGTTTTCATTGAACGGAAAAGTTGATACTCAAGTTCATATTTTGCCTGCCTCTCTCTCTCTCTCTCTCTCTCTCTCTCTCTCTCTCTCTCTCTCCTTATCCTCTTTATGAGATGTTTCTTTTCTCCCTTGTTTATTCACCTCTCTCTCTCTCTCTTCATTATCCTATTTATGAAACGTTTCTTTTCTCCCTTGTTTATTTACATCTCTCTCTCTCTCTCTCTCTCTCTCTCTCTCTCTCTCTTATCCTATTTATAAGATGTTTCTTTCCTCCCTTGTTGACTCTCTCTCTCTCTCTCTCTCAACTGCACGAAACCTCCTCCTTTTTCTACTTCTCCCCCTCCCACGCTTTCCTCCCTCTCTTTATCGATTCCCTCATTCCTCTTTAATATCTTCTTTCTACCCCTTTTCCTCATCTCCTGCGATAAAAGAACAAGAAACCGCCCTGCGAGAGACTTATCTCAGACTGCTTCTATTCCCTGGCGCGGTGACCGGAGGAAATTTGATATCACTATATGACCAAACGTTTTATGGCAGATCATTTTCCCCAGTCTGCTCGAAATAGAATCCTGCGAGCATCCTCCAGAAGATAATAAAGAATTTCCTTGCCTCCACACTCCTTAAATCATACCTGGCAACCTAACAAAAGCCAGGTGATGT
>NC_087209.1:11566726-11571726 GCF_015104395.2 Macrobrachium nipponense | reverse complement strand
CACTGGCTCTGGGAACATAATGACTTGTATTTTGTGGAAAAAAGTACATTTTAACCTTAAACCGAATGCTCACTGCCACTCTAATAATTAAAAATTTTTGTGTTTAATGCTGATCAAGTTACGTAAACGTACGAGTTTACATAAAAAAAATGAGCAAGAACAATAATGTACGCTAGAATGGCAGCGTGCTGGCACATAGCGTGTGCGCACGAGCACTCTTATACCAAAAGTGGACAGGACACTTAATGAAAAGTACATAAACTTTGACAATAAACCCACCACGAGTTGATGACAGACTAATCAAAACCTGCACTTTACGATCACAGTTTCAGTGATCATAGAGAATGCATATTTCTGTACTCATAAGAGGCATAAAGGGAAAATACATAGACGGATAACACTCAGGGAAAATACATAAGACGATAACAAAATATAACTAAAATACATAAACGATAACAAAATATAACTAAAATACATAAACGATAACAAAATATAACTAAATAACAAAACTACATAAACGATAACAAAATATAACTCAAAAAACGCCGCAAAAAATGCAAAAAATTTCGTGGCACCTGAACCACCAATTTAGGGCTGATGCCAATTGATCAGTCTTTACCTTAAAGCTGAATTATGATCCTGCTTAAGATCTAAAGATATCAGCAATTTGAAAATGAAACGACAAACGTTCCTTTACTGAGCAATTATCTATCCATTTGATTTCTTAAATGAATACTCTCCCTCCATTGTATTTCTTATATTAGAACTCTCCCTACATTTTATTTCTTATATTGAACGCTCCCCTTTTATTTTCTTTTACATGAATACTCTCCCAAAAGGTTTTTTTAACAGCCTTCGAGTATTAAAGGCTATGAATTAAATTTACCTGTATTCCTAAGTAGTCAACATTAGGCCAGACATGATCACAAGAACTTAAAAGCTAAGCAATTTCGATATCTTAAGTCTCATCCAAATTGGAGGGATGAGAATCATCGTCCTTAATGGTAAATGGATAATGCAATTTAGCCGAAATGATCAAAGAGCCTTGGAACACAGGTTCTCTCAACTGATGGTCCATGGACTTCTGATGGTTCATCATAACTTTCCTAATAGCCCGCCAAGGGTTCATTACACTTGGTAATGAACAGGGAATCGGTGAATATATATCTAAAATTTACTGAAAACGTAGTGAGTCTGTCAAATAAAATCATTAGTCGTTCATTTTACTGACACCGAAGAAAGTCTACGGTTTTGCATCCTTATTCAGTAAGATGATTTTTTTTTTTTTTTGAGAACCAATGCCTTTGGTGAAAGCACGTCCTTGGGTGTCTGATCTTTTAAATTTTAATCACTGTTGATTTCTCATCTCAATCGTTCCCCAACCCCCTTCCTCCCTCCCTTAATCTCACTCCAATCATACTAAATCTCTTAGGCAATCTCATCTTTCTAAAACATGACATAAACTCAATATTCCTATACATGACTGCCTTGTGTACACGAGGAAATTGAATAAAACCGCAGGCTCTATCTAGCATTCATCCATAAGAGCCAACATCAAGTCCCCAACCCCCACCCCCAAAACCCCCCAAAAACCCCACCACAGCAGATCCCACACTGCAGCTTTAACCAATCACGATACAGAGCCAGTGATTGCCGAGGGAAAGTCTCTAACCCGCAACATCTGAGTGCATACCACGACATTAACCACTATATGCTGCTGAACGGTTCTGCCTCGTCAGGGAGAGGGATTACCTTCGACGAGGCCTCTGTCACTCTAAAGTCTATTTCTTACGGTGAATAGTCTTATTAGCTTTTGCACCGAAGAGCCCAGAATCTACTGTAACATTTATACTCGTACATACTGATTCGAGTGCACCTGTTCGAGAACAGCTGTCGAAATCTACCTTCCAAATGGACTGAAGAGGAATTTGGATTCAGTAGTACAGTTAGTCTGGTCATGCAAATACAATGGTGAAACGATATTCACTTTGTCGAAATTATATATATATATATATATATATATATATATATATATATATATATATATATATATATATATATATATATATATATATATATATATATATATATATATATATGTGTGTGTGTGTGTGTGTGTGTGTGTGTGTGTGTATCATGACTTTCCTAAAATCCATTACGTAACATCACCATCCAACATCCACACACTTTACTAGAGAGAGAGAGAGAGAGAGAGCACGCACTCGCTACTAACACCCCAAAAAAATCTTAAAGATCTTAAATTTACGATTTCTCGGATTAATATTCAAGGTACAAGGTTTACCTCTTAGACTGTAGCGAAAGCCGCCTCACAAAATGCATAATAAAGAGACCCGCCTTTCTTACGTAACCCTCAGAAGGCGTTTGACTCATTTACTCTGTCGTTTTAGTTACTGATTTTTGTTACGATAAGATGATGAAAAAATAAGATTCTTTTAGAGAAACTCTTACGGCAATATCATTAAATAATTAGCCTATTCCTCTGCGTACCTTCTAAAGACCTTAATATGCTTGATATTTGGTTCAGATCTTTGTTTCAGCAATCGAAAATGCAGGTTGCTGCGAAAAAGTTTACAAACTCAGTTATAACTAGTAATCTCTCTCTCTCTCTCTCTCTCTCTCTCTCTCTCTCTCTCTCTCTCTCTCTCTCGATTAAAACCTAAATAATCTTTTAAAGTAACCGTCTGCAGTGCTTATTAAAACATCAGTAATTTCAGTACAAACAATAACCATACAAAGAATATATCAAACTTGAAAACAAAAGGAAAATAATATTGTTTGCAAAAAAGTCGATACCCCGGCTAATGTATGAAGTCAATTAAACGCTTTTGAAAAAAAGACCGGAGTTATCTCTCTCTCTCTCTCTCGATCGAGAGAGAGAGCAGATCAAAGGCCACAAAACGCCTCCGCGAAAACGGTCTGGTTTCGTGCAAATATTTCCTTCTGAGAACTGTATTTCCGCTTACGCTGAGATCTCTAACTCTACTTACAATTTTATCTTCCACCTTTTAGTAAAACTTTGGCGAGAGATGACTGTCTCGAGTATAGATTCTTAGAACAAGATCATATAGAAAGTCGACCCCAGGATATGTTACAGTCAACTAAGTATTTCCAAAAACATTTACACAACATGTACTGAATATTTCACACGTAATCAAGTATTTGTAGAACAAGATAATACGGAATTTCAACCAATGAATATGTTATTCTTACCAATATTACCTCAAAACTTTTGCTTTATGTCTACTGAATATTTTAACCTTAACCATGTATATCCTAAAACCTTTCAATAGTAATTCACCAAAATCCTAATTTTGTTAAATCAATTACAGAAAATTCTATCGCCCTTTCTTCCCATTTCATATCAACAATTTTATGCCTGAATAAATAACAATCACATTTTTCCATATTCCACTGAAATGCTGAGGCGGTCGTTTTCCCTTATATCCAGATAAACCTTCCCCCCGCCGGCCCCTCCCCCCCTTAAAAAAAATAAATAAATAAAATGATATAAAAAAAAGACGCTCTGGCTTTGAGGAGTTTGGATGACTGATTTCCCTCTCGCGTTCCTTATTCCCACCCCTCTCCCTTTCCCATCCTACCCCACCCCTACAACAACCCTTTCCAGAGATATCTATTCCCCAAGTCAAAATCCCACACGATACTTCTCCTTCAGGCTTCTCTCCCATTGAGGGAGAGGTCTCTCGATCGCCCGGGGAATTCGACAGGAATGTTCGTCTCTCCTCTTCTTCTTTCATTTTCGATGGCAGACTTCGACCGGAGGGAAATTGGCTTTCTTAGAGTTTCCCCTGTCAAGGCATTGTAAGGAAAGGAGGTTATTTGCATAATTCATTCCTCGAATGAAATTGTACTAGAGATGGAAAAAAAAGTGTAGAAGGAGTTTAATGGGCTATCTAATGAATGGAACTGATAAAAAATCATTTCCAAAATTTTTCTTTTTAATGAGCCATCTATACATACCCAGTACTATAGTAGACTCACATCAACCGTGCATCTGATGTCTAGGCCAGGCCCTTACGACGCTCCTGATTGGTTATTGATAAGCCAATCACAGGGCTGGAAACTCTCAGTCTCTCTGGAGAGTTCACAAAGGCATGATGAATGTTCCACCTCTCCTGAGAGATACTTTTGATAGACGTATCCCTCAGGAGAGATGGAACATAGATCCTACCCATGTGAACTCTCGAGAGAGACTGAGAGTTTCCAGCCCTGTGATTGGCTTATCAACAGCCAATCAGGAGCGTCGTAAGTGACTGGAATAGACATCAAATTCACGGTTGTGTGAATCTACTATAGATGAGGGGACCATTGCAAAATAAATTTCTTGCGCTTGGAATTCTAGGATATTTTTACATTACCAAGTCCTTTCAGACGAATACAAAAACATCATGATTTCAGACAAATACAAAAAACATCATGATTTCAGAAGAATACAAAACACGCCATGATTAAATTTGATTACTAAAATAAAGAATGGAAAATTAAAATGTGGATAATGTATGATTAAAAAGATATTCACTCGATCTCTAAATCGGAGGGTTTCAATATACTTCCAGGTGAGGACATATTTCTTTACATAAATTAACATGTGGTTTCCTGTCTAAAAAGTCATACTAAGTTATTATAAAGTAGGCTACATAAAGGCATCGTCCAGTAGTTCGGTAGTGATGGGAGAAGTTTGCGTGTGACAGTCGGGAAGGGAGACGGAGGCATTCACGACTTATATTGCATCAGGAATGAACAGTTTGTGTAGATATATATATATATATATATATATATATATATATATATATCTATATATATATATATATATATATATTAATTTCATTTTGCACAAACGCCATATATGTATATCCCTTCCCGGAAAAAAGAGAGAAAAAAAGCAAAGCAATTCACCAGATCCACGTTTTTCCAGGTGACGCGTTTGAACCCCCAACAGGCTCTGACGTGTAAAGCGTTCG
>NC_087209.1:11495212-11565212 GCF_015104395.2 Macrobrachium nipponense | reverse complement strand
AATAGTTTGGAAAATCGGACAGATAAATTTTTAATAATATGTAGACAGCATTTATCTCTGGTAAATGTTTAAAACGTCAGATGCTTGAACTGAAATATAATTTTCGATGAATCGTGGAATAGAATAAGCTTTCTGCTGACGGTTAATTGGTTGAAACTCATGTGCATTTGGATACGGATTTGACATAAATTAAAATAATGGAGATATTTACATTGCCTGAAGAGAAGTAGCCAGTTGTAGGTTTAAAATATATGTTGGGAAAATTTGGCAAATTGGAATGTTTCTTTTTAATTATGTAAGTACGTTCAGGGTACAATTTGTAATGCAATCAGGAATGTGAAAGATGGGAAAGATGGGCCAACTACGAGAGATACTTCTGTACCATTTTATACCGAGAATTTTTTTTTCTTATGTGATAAACCATAAATAATGTACTTTAGGAAATGTAACCATTTAAGCCACTTAAGAATAAGCGACGTAGAAGTGGACATTATTAGTTATATATTTTCCTTAGAAGTTGAATATTTTATAGATATTTCGAAAGATTGAATCTTTTTCACTCATAAACTTCCTGGTTTTTATTTATTTATTTATTTTTTTATTTGTATTTTTTGCGTGCCCGAAATATAGACTCTAACTTCTTTCTGTTAGGTTTTGAAATGGGGCTGTTGAGACAATTATTTCTTATTTGTAATAAATATAGAGAAAGCTTCGGTATTTTTCTCCCACTCCGTTTTTTTTGTCAAGGGTTTATCACAAGCCAGAGATACCTTTTATTGACAGTTCGGCTTCGGATAAGATTATCCTATCAAAGATGTATTAGCAATTCATAATTCATTTAGCTGATGAACGTCGCATGTCACATGTCACAGAAACGGACGAAGGGAAAAAAACAGATGGCTGTCTACATTGATAACGTACATTCAGCATTCACTGAAATAGTTATTGCAGTAATCTAATGAGACGGAAGTGCATTATGATTTATGTCCATCCAAATCTTAGCTCCCTTCTTCTGCCAGCCACAATATGTCAATTAATTCATTTCATTAGATGGTATTTCCTTGTACTTATTTAGGAAATGTTTGTATTATACTGATTTTCCTAAGGTCACAATTCACTCCTTTTCCAATAAGGCAGGGTCATTGCAACAACAATAAAGAGCAAGAAGGTTACCTGCAAACGCCTTGCTTCGGCCAAGAAATCGATTTTCCTTTCTCGTACCCGGCAGGTGTGAAAAACACCTTTTCCAATTGAGCTGGGGGTGTTGCAGGTGCTACGTTTTCGATCCTCGTGTTTTGCCATTGTTTTAGTTTCTTTCTTTCTTTATATTTTTATTTTAATGACTGCCAGATACACAGTTTGCTATCCACTGTGTAGGTCAGCAGAAGTATAACGAAACATGATAGGAGAGATCGCATCCATTGACTGTGCTCATTTTGGGAGTATAGCATAATATACTCCAAGTGAAATTTGGAATTTGTAGCGATATATTGTAAAGCTCCTTATAAAAATGAATCAAACTGAGTAAAGTGTCGAAGTAAATGAATAAAGAAAATACCCTTATATTTAGAGTTCACACTATTCATGTTTTCGTCTTTCGTATCATAAACAAACATTCACTGCACCCGTTTTGATCTTATCCTAGTTCGATAAGTGATCGATATTGCATTAAGAAGTAGGTAAGACTACGGTGTAAATGTAATGTGAGTACTTCATCATTAATTTAAAGTTTTGTTACTCGGTTATGTTATAGGTAAGAGATCTTTGATAATGCACGGTAAAAAAAAAAATCGTCAGTACTGGACCACATTTACTTTACAATAATGGCCATCTGTTCAACATGTACTACAGTTCAAAAGAAGCTTATAATCATTCAGTTTTGAGCAAAATCTAACTTTGCTTATTTACAGATGACGTCTAGATATGATGCAGAGTTAATCTCCATTCTTATTTCAGCACTTCTCTTGATTTCTTAGGGCCTTTGCACCATCATCTCTCTCTCTCTCTCTCTCTCTCTCTCTCTTTATTTCAGCACCTTCTCTTGCCTCCTTAGGACCTTTGCATCAAATCTCTCTCTCTCTCTCTCTCTCTATCTCTCTCTCTCTCTTCTTCTTTCTTCTTCTTCTTCTTCTTCTTCTTATTCTTATTTCAACACCCTTTCTTGCTTCCTTAGTCCTTTGCATCAAACTCTCTCTCTCTCTCTCCTTATTTCAGCACCTTCTCTTGCCTCCTTAGGACCTTTGCATCAAATCTCTCTCTCTCTCTCTCTCTCTCTCTCTCTCTCTCTCTCTCTCTCTCTCGATCTTCATATCCCGGCTCCGTGGAGCTAACAACATTGTTCCGTGTCTTTCAAAGTGATATCAAGCAAGCCTCATTGAAAGCCTGGCTCTCATTAACGTGTCATACGAGTCAAAGTTCCATATGTGGGTGCGTCTATTCCCTTCATTAAAGTCAGAAACGAATGAACGCAATAGGACGAAAAAATTCGACTGTGAAATTACTTCTCCCAGTTCGAAGAGAGAGAGAAAGAAATGAGGGAAGGAGGAGAGAGAGAAGGTGATTTTGGTAGATACAGTTGTTAATTTTTTTTCTTCTTTTTGAGGTGGCGGGGGGAGGGGCGGGGGGGGGTTAGGAGCATAAAATGAGTATATGGTAAAATATTCACTCTGGGGCAACGCCAGAGTGAATGTTTTATATTGCAGGCAAATTTTGAATATGTATTACGATTCTGCGTACAGGTAAGAATATAGCAAATTTGATCTGGAGAATATGATGGATTTTCCTCTAAAGATGCTGTGCTGTGCTAAAAGCGAATGAATATTTTACGTAATTGTAAAAAGAAAATAATTGCAACATTCTCTTATAATAAAAAAAGCAAAATAGTTAAGGACATGAATAAAGTAAATAATAATTCAGTTTACGCTATTTCATATGAATGATCAGGTAAATTCAAGCAAATTCATTCCACGCTACAAGTCTCTTCATTTCCCCGTCATCATCTCTCTCTCTCTCTCTCTCTCTCTCACTCCTTCATCCACGAATCTCTTGAGAGGCTTCTTGAAGCTACAAGAGTTCCTGCAGGAGCTTCTCCAAGGTTATATACTTATTCTATTCCTCAACAAGTGAGCGTGGAGGAGAATTTAGATAAGAGGCCTCACGGAAGACTGAGATGAAGCTTGAATTTGTTTTAAAGCGTTTCGACTCCTTCGTTAAGATTTTTAATCCCATTACGGGGATTTCCTCGTCTGGAGTTGGGATTCGACTCTTTTCTTATGGAAATAACTCTCTACTTTACTCCAGGGGTTCTTAGCAAGGGGTATCCATACCCCTGGGGGGTATGAGAACCACATGCTGGGATATGGGACTTGATCTCTGGATATTTATATATATGTGATTTTAATGTGTCCATGTATACAAGGGTACATTTTGTAAATGAATAGGTTATTCATTAGGTATTCATACCGAAAGCATGTATCAAATTAAGTATATGAAGTAATATCGTCAACAAATAGGACTTAAATGGACTTAAGCAAAGGGGGTATGGAACCATATTGGGCAATTTACTGGGGGTCTGTTTTACTCGGCTTCTGTCATTTGTCTTTCTGTTGAGGTAGTTTGTTATCAACCTGTGAGATTAACTATAAATCACTTAAGTTGCAATTGCCAATTATTTTCAATTGAATTTGGAAATATTTTCCGCTACGATTCCTAAGTTTGTGGTTCTCCTTATCCGCCTTGTTCGTAATCAATTGTTTTTTTTTTTTTTCCTAAAATATTTTATTAGTCTCTAGTACCATTCACTTCCCACATACAGAATTTTTTACATTCTTCGGTATTTCTTTTGTCACGTAACTTGCTATTTTAAAATGGAAGGCTCTGTGATAATAGAAGGCTTGAAATGTATTCCCAAGCTTCGAACAAATAAATGCAAGATGGCATTATGGTCCTGACACGAAAGCATGACGAAAGTACGTCAGGCGAATAATATCTTCGTGAGCTGATGAAAGATGAGATTGATTTATCTGCGTCATATCCTCCTCATGCTTTCTGATGACATTGCTGCTGGGAAGTTATATTAATAAGATTTTCAAAGTGATTTATGCTTTGCATCTGGGGCGAGGGATCCTTGGATCCGTAGTATCACAGAATAATGGAATGCAATGCAATTCATTCTCTGATACTGATTTTTCTGTTTTTGCTTGGTCCAGTTGAAGCAAACAAAGTAAGGCAAGAAGCTTCAGTAAAATTTTAAGTATGCTTCCATCCTCATTTGATCCTTAGTCATTAATTTTTTTTCTAATTTTATCGGCTTCACCTAAGACTCATTAACTCTTGTTCACGATTGGGAAAGCTTATTGCATGTTTAAGTATAACTATTGGTACTTTGCAAGTCGGTCAGGGCTAACTTTTTTGTTTTTGTTTTTTTGTTTTTGTTTTACCGGGACCAGCGTGCCTACATAGATTTATAAGGCAATGTTATCATATCGCTTATGTATTGGAGTAGTTTTTCTGTCTTTTGTGGGTAAAAGACATGTCGACCCTGATTATAATGTTATTAACCGTCCTTTCATTTGACGTGTATTTCTGTCAACGCGACGTTTCGTCTCAGATACGCTGCTGTTCATTTGTCATCATTCCTCATTTCCATCTCAAAATCGGTAAGGAATATATACATTAAATTATCTTTAATTATTTACACTGTGTTACGTATCCTAGAAATTATATTTTGACTAAGCGCATTTATGTTGAATTATTGATTTGTAGAAGTGTGTAAGACAAATGTATCAGAATATAGCCTAAGTTATTTTGATCTTGTAAAGTTTTGAAGAATTGTTTTAAAGGTCTTTACAAAATATAATATTTCGAAAGACTCCACATGGAAAACATATATTTTAATCACGTTTATATCATGAAATGACGCTCAAGCTTTTTTGAAGTCGGTTGTTACCAAGAAATTTAGATTTTCATATTTTTTTTTAATTTAATTTGTCTTTTGTGCACTTGGCACCTTGCTAATGAAGATTATTATGCTTGATTATATAATAATTATAAATAGAATCCAAAATACTGAAAGTAAGAACTACACTTCCCCCCGGGTTTATCCTAATACTGTTCCTTTTTAAGTATATAATATTTGATACCATCAGAGCTGGGAACCCATATCATCTTTATTTAATTGAGGTTGATGCAGGAACTGTTGCAGTTTTGCAGAAGGGGAGCGTTAATTGGGCAGAAATATTGAATAACTCAGAAAATTTAGTTTTTGTGGTGAAAGAAAACGGAAGTGACGATTATTTGTGGGTAACTATGCTAATCGCATAAGCGGGATTTTTGCAGTCTGCTTATCGTCACTACTCACTGGTGATTATTACTCCAACTGTATCCTGACTGTTAGACATTACTGACATATAAGAGCTGGTCTAGATAGCAAGGGCAAACCCTTCGGACGTTATATAACTCCACTTTTTATTTCTGCTTTCATAATTATTAATACCAGTGTCCCTCGTTGCTCTCTATTTTAATTTTTTCATTATTCCGTTTTCGTCTAATTCCATGCTCCAAATACCCATCTGTCTGGTCGTCACAGTTTACCCAGAGTTTAAGCGAATATGCATTGCAAATTGACTCAATTCCTCAGCTGCTGGATGACGCCGCGTGAGGAAGTTTGCCAGATGAATTAGCGTATCGGACCTGAGATGACGCCGACCGTGCGAGTTGGATAATGCGGTTGGAGTGAGGTTAAACTTTGCTTGATGGGACTGCTTTTGCTTTGATGACGATCGGGAAAAAGTCTCATTTTTCATTTTTTTTTTCTTGCGTAGAAATAAGCCAGACTTGTATTTTAAATTTCGAATATTTTCTGTTTCTGAATGATGTTGTTTTAGATTTAGCTGACCTTATGCCACCACGGGCTCTTGCTCAGAAAATGTCTACGGCAGCGTTAACGAAGTACAAATATATTTCTGTTTCCTTGGATGATGGGAGCCAATGTCAATACTGGTTTTTAATGGCGGTCGATTGTACTCTTTTCTTTGTGTTCGAGGATATTATTGCTGGAAAATTTGTCTATCCTCTTGATATGCGAAATGATATTCTTAGACGAGAAGTGGATAATTTATCTTGCTGAGAAAAACGACATCATAAGGATTCGATTATATTTTCTTCAGCAGGTTTTACTACTGATGACGTTCATAGCTGGTTAAGTAGTTTGTACAGTTATTATTTCACTTGCTCATTGTCCAGTATCTGGAAATCTTACTCATCTTACTTAGATAGGAGAGCTGTAAATATCTTCAGAGGTCTTGCCTTATAAAAGCCAATAGACTATTTAGGAATTATCGTGTTACTAAGTTCTATAATCCAAAATATTCCCCATGCCGTTTTTCTTAGTGTCTTTTCGGCTGTAATTTAAGCTTGGTGTGTCATTTTACGTTTTCTCTTCAATAATGCGGTAAATGATAACGTTATCCATATCGTAATCTAACTATTAGCGAATGATGAAGGATAATATATTATTTTCATATAACTTTGTCTGTTCATAGAGCAAATAATTACTTTTATTTTTTCACAATTCCTTCCTCGTTTTAGTTAATTTATTCTTCAAATTAAAAAAAAAGACTGATTTTTCCTTATGAAGAATATTAAAAACGAATGTCCATCACGCATCAAAAGATTAAAAAAAAAAAAAAAAAAAAAAATCCCCTTGTCTTTATTCCCCGAGTGGCGATTTATTTCACGCCCTGTTTAATCCCCTTTCCCGTCCGTTGGGGGAAAATCTTTTATTTTCTGTGGCCAACCGGTATCCGAAGACGATCTTCCAATTTCCACCCATATTTTCTTCTTCACGGTCGTTGCATTCTATGGAAGCAGCTGCAGGTTTCTGAATAATTTGGAGGAAAGTCGTTCGTCTCTCTCTCTCTCTCTCTCTCTCTCTCTCTCTCTCTCTCTCTCCCTTGTCTCATTGTCTCTCCTTTGCCATTTACGTTATACCACTCTCCGTCAGACGAGTTTTATGACGAATACCCTTCCTCACTGTACCGGAGAGTAACAGTATATATATATATATATATATATAATATATATATATATATATATATATATATATATATATATATATATATATACGAAATGGTCTGTAGTTTACGTGCGTATTTCATCATTATCATAATATTACTTGTATGCTCTAGGCCTCCACATTCCTAAAAGCAGTATAAAACTGCTGAATTAGCTCATTGTAGTCTTTGGAAGGTGAGGTTCCATAATTCAGAATGCGGTAAAACTACAGATATTGTTGCACTAATGTAATGGGTTATCCTCTAAATGCGATATGCTTGTCTTTAGTGTGTATTTGTGTGTTTGTGTACGTGCATGTGTGTTTGTATTCGCGTCTGTGTTGAATGACAGAACTCGTGGTATAAAGTTATAAGTTTTTGTAAATAACATCTATGAAATAAAGAGAAACACCCTTTTATTAAAAATATAACGAAGACCGCACTGGTGTTAACGAGATAGGGAACTGTTATTCAGTTATTCCATAACATTGCGTATAGGTAGTTCTCATATCTTTTTTTAGAGGCCTAATATCAGTCACATTGCAACATTTACTTTAAATATTAAAAGTTATTTTGACCTCGCAGTCAGTGACGAGAGGCGCGGAATATTCCCGTCCCGGGAATTCTGTTGGAGTTGATGAGAGAATAGAATAAAAATTAATACTTTTTATTCAAGCAAATGAATTAATAAACTGGAAAATATGGTGTGTAAATGGGAAAAGCTGTTAAGACAAAAAATTCTGGTTTTGTGATTGGATATAGGCATTTTATCTCTCTCTCTCTCTCTCTCTCTCTCTCTCTCTCTCTCTCTCTCTCTCTCTCTCTCTCTCTCTCTCTATATATATATATATATATATATATATATATATATATATATATATATATATATATATATACATACATACAAACATACATATATTTCTCTCTCTCTCTCGCTCTCTCTCTCTCTCTCTCTCTCTATACATATATATATATATATATATATATATATATATATATTATATATATATATATGTATATACATGGATAGAAATATATATATGTATATATATTTGTGTGTGTACATATATGCATACCAAGTTTTCTGCTTTGTTATACTAGAATATCTCTTTTCCTGTTTTAAGTGAAGAGAATCAGAATCTGAATTCATCCCCCTGCCCCCAACCACCCCCCCTCCCCCACAAAAAAAGAAAGGAATTAAAAAAGCACCAAATAAACCGCTTGTCATTGGAAGTGGAGATTTTATCTCGTGAATCTTATGCAGCGGCGTGTATGCAAACATGAATTCGGGGACAGAGTCTATTTTCCCTTCCTCCACCCTCAACCCCTCCTCCTTTCCTCTCTCCCTCCATTCGTAAGATTTCGGGTGGCTGAAATGTTATATTGTGCCACGGGTTCTGTCGAGGTAGGTTGGATTAGGAGACCGGACAATTTGCCGTAAACAAATTTGCCGTAGGACAATTGATTGTAAGACATTTTGCCGTAAGAAAAATTGCCGTACGGATATTTTGCCGCAAGGACATTTCGCCGTAAAATGTATATGCTTTGTCATGTATAGACTAAAAAAAAAAAAAAGAATGAAAAGTGATAAATATACTTGAAGATAACTATATGAATATAGTTACATTGATCCCTAAAAGAAATAAGGTAAAAACTTAAATATACATTTTACGGCGAAATGTCCTTGCGGCAAAGTATCCGTACGGCAAGTTTTCTTACTGCGAAATTAAACATCAATTGTCCTACGGCAAATTTGTTTACGGCGAATTGTCCTAGCTCCGTTGGATTATCGGTAGAAAGAAAAACTTTATCAATGTTGGACGTCACGTTACATTATATTTTGCTAAACTTTATCCCATTCTTTCTGTATTTCCCTTTGCCTTCTCCTTCTTTCTGTATTTTGCTTTATCTTCTCCTTTCTGTATTTTCCATTATCTTCTCATTCTTTCTGTATTTCCCTGTACTTTCCACTTTCTGTATTTCCCTTTATCTTCTTCTCCTGTCTGTATATCCCTTTACCTTCTCTTTTTTCTGTATTTTCCCTTTACTTTCTACTGGCTGTACTTCCCTTTATTTACCTTCTCCTTTATTCTGTATTTCCCTTTGCCTTCACCACATTTCTGTATTTTCCCTTTGCCTTCTCCTTTATTCTGTATTTCCCTTTGCCTTCTCCACATTTCTGTATTTTTCCTTTGCCTTCTCCTTTTTTCTGTATTTCCCTTTGCCTTCTCCTTTATTCTGTATTTCCCTTTGCCTTCTCCTTTATTCTGTATTTCCCTTTGCCTTCTCCTTTTTTCTGTATTTTACCTTTGCCTTCTCCTTTATTCTGTATTTCCCTTTGCCTTCTCCTTTTTTCTGTATTTTCCGTTTACCTTCTACTGTCTGTATTTCCTCCTACCTTCTCCTACTTCCTAATGAGGGCCATATTCGTTGGAAGCTGGTATCCAATTCCCCCTGAGGATTGTATCAACCGAATAGGGTTCATCTTCTGAATAATGAAAATAATATAATCTTGACACTGTACACGTATTAGTTGCCCCATTGTAAAGCTGATCTTTTTCTCTCGGCCTGTTGATAAAAATCTCGTCTGAAAATTGACTAAGTTTTTTTTTTTTTTTTTTTTTGTGACAAAAAAAGAATATTTAGACTAGTAATTGTTTCATGCTTGCTCTGTTCAATGTAGGGTTTTTAATTGTTCCGTCGCAACGACTATAGTTATATGTATGCAGAATATTGAAATCACATAAACTATATAACTTGCTGGCTTAGGCATTATCTCAGATTTCTATATAAAGAATAAAATTTGCTTAGGGATAATAAATCGAATAGTGTCCTCGATATTTTCGGTGAAAGGAGAAAATGTAGAACAAAACAAATTACTGTTACAGCTTTGTGGGTGTTAATTACTTGATGCACTTTCTGCTTAGGTGAGTTTTTGCAGTATTTTCGTCGTCGATCTAGAAGTGCGCAAATATGAAATATTGCGAATTGCTGATATGATCATCCTTATGACGCTTAATTTGAATCATTAAGAGTACCTGATAATCAATTAGTGAAAGAATTCAGATCATCTCATTTACTTGCAGGAACACAATAGACATTAACAAGAACCTTTCTTGGCATTTTGTCGTCATATGAATGCGAGAAATGGTCAGTCTAGGTTTTATTGTAAACATGCCTGCAAATGATAGTTTAATCATACCTGCATTTCACCTTATATTAAGTATAATTACTACTGAAAAGCGTATGATGAAATTATATTTATGCTCACATTCATGCTCCTGTTTGGCTAAAAGACAAACTAGAAAGAAGGGAAAAGAATCTCAAATTGTCGTTCAATTCACAGGTGAAGTATCTAAAAGAAAAGAAAAGAGAGAAAAAGGAAAACAAAGCCACATGTAGGTCAACAATCACGAAATATCTGTCTGTAAATAAAAAAAAAAAAAAAAAAAAAAAGAGGAAGAAAGAATGGGGCCAATATATGACGTTAGTTAGGTTGGCGGTTAAAAGGCCAAAAATGATAAAAGACCGTCGACCTTAACAAGAAACACCAAGTAGACTTGGTAGAGCATCTTGGTTGCCCGGGCTGCCATGAGGACCTTGCACCTTTAGAATTTGGCTCAGCCCAACTGGGGCGATGACACTGCAGAAATATGTTAGCGCAATTACCAGCGGTTTTTGGTTTTAAAATTTTTATGTTATTCCCAGATAAGACTGGTAAGGTTTGCCGTTGGAGATCAGATATGATGTCTCAGGTCCAAATTTATATATATACATACATATATATATATATATATATATATATATATATATATATATATATATGTATATATATATATATATATATATATATATATATATATATATATATATATATATATATATATATATATATATATATATATATATGCAGAAGCCAGGTACTATGTCGTACCTCTAAGTAAATGGGGATACAATCCACAATGAAGTAAAATCCTCTTGTAGATTAAAATATATATTCTTGTACAGGATTAAAGCTTTCGACCATCAACTGTGGTCTTGTTCACTAAAATGTGATATGTCACCTCAAGGAACTAACAAGTAAGAGCACAAACATTTGAAAAAAACAACGGTTGGGTTGTTACCTAACCGTTATTTTTACAAATGTTTGTGCTCTTACTTGTTAGTTCCTTGAGGTGACATATCACATTTTAGTGAACAAGACCACAGTTGATGGTCGAAAGCTTTAATCCTTTAAAAGAATATATAATCTAAAAGAGGATTTTACTTCATTGTGGATTGTATCCCCATACATATATACACAAACACGCACACACATTACACACATTACATACATACATATATTTATATATATATATATATATATATATATATATATATATATATATATAGTATATATAAGTATATACATATAATAAAAATATGGAATGTTATTCCATATATATAAAAGACTAAAACTAAAGAGGTCAACCACATTGCTTGCAGGAATGTGATCAGACCAGAGACGATAAAGTATGTAGGCTAAGTTGACATGCCGTCACCTGTAGTCATTCATTTGTTTATAAACTTTAGTCCAAGCTTCCTGCTTGAGACAAACACCGTGACCTATAGCTCAAGCGGCCTACGTGATTAGTAACTATGTCATCTGATTGTATGTTCGTATGTTCGAGCTACTGTTTGCTTCCTTTATGATTTGTAACCAAGATGGTAGTCAGAATAGAGTTAGCCATCATCATTGGCAGACCTGTACCTCTTTACCTAAGCTTTATCATGTAGAACAGAATTAGCCATCATCATTGGCAGAAGCGATCAAACTATCGTCATTAGAAGACCTGTACAATCCTACTTGATCTTCACCATGTAATCTCAGAGAATATAAGTATTTTTTGTACTTCGTGGTTTCTACTAGAACCTCACATCATTGCCGAATCATCATGAGTTTAACATATCGTCGTCATAACCAAAGAAGATAATAACCGACTTTGTAAGTGGATCTACAAACCCCGAGACACTCAATGAATATGGAAGTGCAATACCAACCGACTTAGCGTAAGATTATCGCAAGTCTAACATTACCTCATAGGGCGCCTTATTATACGAGGCAACAGCCCTAATATTGGTGGCAGCGGTGGGATTTTTATGCCAATACCTTTTTGAATTAAAAGAAATTTTCCTATGAATATCACGACCGTATCAAGTAATCAGAGCATGTTCTCGTTTTTTTTAATACATAAGTTATTATAAGTAGTGGTGGATTAAGCCCGACTGTACGCGCCGTAAAACTTAGAATATCTTGTTTTATTCCTTTACTACACATAATATCCTGTATTTACGGACTCACCGTCTGTTGTTCGAACTTCCCTAATGAGAAGTCCGGATAAGCGAGCGCTTACAGATACCTCTATAGTTATAAAAAACATTGATCTGTATCTGGTGTAATTGTAAGATATCCATCTAGGGGTATACAAAATATTATATTACCTCCTGCAAAATAAGGCGTGTTTATCAAAGGAAAATTCTATAAACCTTCAAACATATTAAAATCCGTTTGAACAAAAAGAGACAGTTAAGCAAATAATAACTTATATAGAGGAACAAATCATTGTCTCATAAATCGTGATATTGTTCAACGACCCAACAGAATTCTCCCACAACCGCAGTCGCAATTTGCACGCAAAATCTCGAGAAGCATGCACCCTCGAATGTCTTAGTGCGTGTAAAAAGAAATGGCTGGGATCTGAAATTTTAATCCTTCCCGACACTCTGAAATATAACAATTTCCGCGAACAAAGCCCTAGACACGGTTGACTGGCAGCAACAAGTTAATCTAGTAATCCACAAAACCTATACATATAAATATCGCATTTTTTTTATTGTTGCTAATTTTTAATCACGCCCAATCAGTCGTAGATGAATCTCTCTTATACTCTATCTAAAGTAATATCCGTAAAGTCATTCAAGCAGAGGTGATTCCTCAGAATTTGTTTTATCTTTTATCTGAATACCAGGAAGTTTCTCCACTAGCGAGTGATCTCTGGGGAAAACGGATGTAATTTAACACAAAATACGGTCTAAAGACAAACATAAAGCTATATACGTAACTTCGTATAGAACCCCAATGAAATTTCAAAATAGAGATAAATGACGAAGTTGAAAAATGATAGTAATAGGAGTCATTAGGAAATCAAACAGCCCATATAATTTTTCCCTCAAACGTCATGCCAAAAAGAGATCGGACTTGGCATATCAGAGTAGATTTCTGTCGCTTAAACAAGGAAACGACTCCCGATAGTTTCCAGTGCCATGTACCGACGACATCTTATCTCTGTTAGGTTAGAATAAATTTTTCACCAGCTTGGACTTACTTAAAGGCTTTTACCAGATACCATTACCTAAGTGATTGTACCTCATACACCATTTTCAGCACACTCAGGGGACATTATCAATTTTTACATATGCCTCCGGATTACGTTGCGCCCCAATTACAATACAGTGTTTGGAGACCTTTAGGGGATACCCAACATGCCTATTGGATGGTCTTGTAATCTTTTCTAATACCTTAGAAGTACATTCACATGAACTAGAGTTAATGCTACAGAGACAAAGACAAATAATCTCAGAGTAAAATATCTAAATGTGAGTTTTTAAAAACCGAACATGTTTATCTAGGTTTTGTGTGTCTAGTCAAGGTCTTAAAGTAGTCCATGGTAAGGTGTCGGCTATTCATAACTTTCCGGTACCTATTAAAGTAAGGGGGATACAGCACTTTTGCGCGTCAGGTGCGGGTATTACAATCGTATGTAAATATGTAACTCTTCAATCATGACAGCTCCTTTAACAGATCTTACGAAGAAGAGCGTAGATTTATTATGGTCTAAAAATAAAAAAGCATCAACAGGCATTCGATATCTTAAAAGCGGAATAATGCAGCTCACCTAACTTAAAAATCCCTGATTTAAATAAGGATTTTTTTTTTTTTATAGCAACAGACGCCTCAGACCAAGGGGTAAGAGGGGTACTACTTCAGCAGTATGATAAACAATTCTTTCCTATAGCTTTTTATTCACGTAAACTAAAGCCCTCTGAAAGTAAATATGCAGTAATAGGCAAGGAAGGGCAAGGTATCGTTAACTCACTAGTACATTTCAAGTTCATAATCTACGGCTATCCTGTTGAAATCCTTACTGACCATGAGTCACTTACCGAGTTTTTCAAAGGCTTTAATCACAGTCCCAAAGGAACTCGTTGGCATATGATCATTCAGGTTTTTGGAGCCAAGTTAAGATATCTACCTGGGAAAGCAAATATCATACCTGACGCATTATCCCGCAATCCCGCACCATACTGCAAAGAACCATTAATTGGACTAAAAGATATAGAAACATCCGTGCCTATTGTTAAAACCATATCTAAACAAGAAAATTCCTTAACCCAAGAAATCGCAAGCATTGAATATCTGGGTTGGAGTGCCGAACTGTTACAAACTGAACAAAGCAAGAGTCATCAGCAATAAGCAAACAATAAACACTTCGAACGGTAACAGGGTCAACAGCAGTAAGCAAAACAATAAACACTTCGAACGGAAACAAGGGTCCGCAGCTAAGCAAAACAATAAATACTTCGAATGGAAACCCTAAAGCAAAAGTATATCTAAAGTATGTGTATCAGAATTATGTAATAAAGTGTAATATTATATGTAGGTCCGTGACGACGAAAACCCGAAGAACACAGCAGGTGACTAACGACCAGGTAGTAGTAATAATCTCTTTCATACCAATCGTCCTAAACTGGTTGCATTCCGTCATCCAGGGTTCTCTATTATGTCACAGAAAGCCAAATCACTGTTTTACTGGCCTACAATGCTTACAGATATAAAAAGCACATAACTAATTGTAACACGTGCCAAATCAATCCTTGACAGAATACACGTAGAATTATTAACAAAGTTAAGAGTCTGACAGAGCAAATAAACAATTCTTAGTGTTAATAGTTCCTTGACACGTTATATAGATTAATAGCACTAAAAACAAACACCGCAAATGAGTGCGCTAGTAATATTTATGAGTGCTAGATCAGTAAACATGGAATTCAACACATGATAATCTGACTCGGGTGGTGTAAATCAATAATAATCTCCTTAACTCGTTGTGTGAATTCCTTTCCATTAAGAAAACCAATACTATATTTTATCACCCAGAGTCAATAGGTTTGTAGAACTGAATAATAAACAAAAAAAAAAAAAAAAAAGTGTCATGTCTTACGAGTTACAACTCGTGATATTGGATCCGAACTGGATTATAGCAGTTCTCACGGTTTTAAATACCTTTATCATTCATATTTTGTATCTATAGAAATGATAACACAAGTAGCCTTAACACACGTATTCGAACCAAAATCCTACACGGGTTACGCCGAAAAAGGAGAACACTTTTCCACATATTCAGCCAACCATTATTAATTTATCAAATATATATATAAAAAAATATATAAATAATGAATATAAAAACTACTAAATATGGGATACAAGTGGAGTCGATATAATACACTCCGTAAGAAGTCGGAAGGGTTACAAATTATAACAAAAAAGGAATCACGATAAAATCAATAAGCAAAACGTCACCATAGGTTAATTAAATATCCAAATATATATATGCGTAAAGATTTGAACTCTAACTTAACGCTTTAGTAACGACAAATAAGCTAAAAGTTCACACATATCAAAACCTACTGACATATTGTCTGTCCCGAGGATTTATATTCGTAGTCAGTGAAAAAAAAAAAATGCAAAATAAAAAAAAAAAAAAAAAAATAAAAAAAAATAAAATAAAATAAAAGAGATTTTTAAAGTCAGGAAGTCTAGAAGTGAAATGTATATCTATGCGAATAATCTTATACAGGGCAATAGTATATATAAAAATTTGTATGGAAACCCTTTTCATTAGTTTGAATAAGGAATATCTAATTTAACATAATTACATTTATTTACAATCATGCAGATTTCCAACCATGAACAAAACTAATATTATATTGTTCAATTTTGGTACTGTTTTTTTTTTCAGACATACTTCTCATGTGGGGAGAATTAAAACAAAAAAATATCATTTGAAAATACTAAAGTCGTATCTTTTACAGCAAGTAACGTAACTCTTAAGCTGGTGACGACGTCATCAGTTCTAGAAGGTGCCTGTCGCATTTGCCGTATCAACATTGTTCCTTTTAACCTCAATAAAACGCTTGCAAGAGCAGGTTGACTGGAGAGAGGAATGCTTAGCTCATGAACTTCACATGTGGTTCATAGGTCATGATGACATACATAGCCATAACCTATTCTTATCCGCATTGCAATGCAAACTTGGTTAAGGAATCGCAATCATTTTAAAATTAATAAACAAAATAAGCAAATAGAATTTCTATAACAACAAAATGAATTATTTTTTCTGAACCTCATAGACAATTAGGACAGGTGGTAAACGGACATTTAGAAGTATCAAGTCATGGATATGAAATATTTACTTGCAACATTAGTCTATGACAATTGCAAGTAAATACATTCAGGGGAAAATGTCACATTTTCTTGAAAAACCCAAACTTTATATAGAAATTAGTTACATAGTGGGTTCTTCCGTTGCATCTCCTGCCTATTAATAAAGTTTTAAAAATTAACCTCAGAGGATCCACGCGAGAAATTTAAATATGAAACTTTTGTTAGGGGCACATAGGATCAGATTTTATCACAACTTAATTTCAGTAAGCATAGAGAAATACAGAATCATGATTAATATTCTCTTTGACTCTTATGTTGCCTGGCAATCTTACAAACAGCTCCGTTTCACACTTCTTTGTCTAGTAACTTACTACCAGTAATATCGAATTTTCTTTGGGATTCGTATTGATATCTGTTTATTTTTTATAATTATGGATATTTTTACAGTCATCATAGACCTGGATAGGTTCAATTATTGTTAATGCCATGGATAAAAAAGTTTGTACAGCTGACTCTTTTGAATTCTATAAAATATCAGCGAATTCATGTGGGTTAAGTCTGGCTTTCTCCCACCCGTATTTGATGTTGTCTGAATTTACTTTGCCCTTGTGACAAGTATAATTTCACTTGCAGGCTGATTAATGGAACCTAGTTACAGTATCCTGCAGTACGAGAGTTTCACATCGCAACTTCAAAAAATCGTTCGTCGCTGCGGACTACGGCAGTCAAAAAACAACCGCCTACAATGTGAAAGGAATAAGCACCATCATAAGTGAATAAGCTTATCTCATGGACTTCTTCGACCAACACCCGTATCCTGTCGTTAATCTCGTTTTAATGCGGAACGCTCCGGTGGCTGTCGGAAATCGACTACAAAAGGGACATACTTCCGACAATTACGACCAGAAGGATATTCAACTCTACGTTGTTGGCGAAGGACTCGTGCTGGGGATGATTTTATGCATCGCGAATATATTCATGTGGCTTAGGATGCAGAGAACAAGTATGAGCGCAAAATAGAACGTTGGACCCCGCCCAGGCAAATTTTCCCCTTGTTTTAACCATTTGGAATTGGCCATTTCATTTGGCTATAGGTGGGTTGTTTCTGGAAAACTGTGTAATGGACGAAAAGTTGTTCGAACGCTAGTTAAATGTGTAGTAGTATAACCTCGGTCATGTATCCTATATATAAAGTATCATGTATCTTATATATAAATGATCATAAATAACAGAGTCGAAATATATCTTTGCGTTTACGCACTAGGAATCATATATAAAATGATCATAAATAACAGAATCGAAATATATCTTTGCGTGTATGCACTAGGAATCTATTTAAAGTGCACATATATTAATCATAATTATATGAATCCATATACATATGTATAAATAAATCAGGTAGCCTATAATCAATCTGTTACCTTTTATCTTACCAATAACTGCAGACATATAACAGTTAGCATAAAAATCAACGAATCAATCAGCATAAACATTAATAATTTTATCAATTCATATATGAAATTTTTATCACTTAAAATATGATCTTTATCATGTTATCAGAGTACATTAGTATTTTCTGTAGCATATGTATCTTAATGAGATGAAGTGAAAAACTGTATCAGTATATATCACGTGATCACTATTATTTACGAATACTATCATATGCATATTATGTTTTAAATATTATTACTTGAATCTGTATTTGTGTACACCATGAATGTTTTTTTACTTATAAGTATTTTCTATGTATCTATATATATTCACATAGTGTCTGTATCACACTCCCATAAGTCAAATGCAAGTCAAGCTTGAGTAATATTCATGGGGTTGGTTTTTGGTAGCTGACCGAGCTTTTATGAAAGTGATTACTAAATAAAAAATATGGAATGTTATTCCATATATAAAAGACTAAAACTAAAGAGGTCAACCACATTGCTTGCAGGAATGTGATCAGAACAGAGACGATAAAGTATGTAGGCTAAGTTGACATGCCGTCACCTGTAGTCATTCGTTTGTTTATAAACTTTAGTCCAAGCTTCCTGCTTGAGACAAACACCGTGACCTATAGCTCAAGCGGCCTACGTGATTAGTAACTATGTCATCTGATTGTATGTTCGTATGTTCGAGCTACTGTCTGCTTCCTTTATGATTTGTAACCAAGATGGTAGTCAGAATAGAGTTAGCCATCATTATTGGCAGACCTGTACCTCTTTACCTAAGCTTTATCATGTATAACAGAATTAGCCATCATCATTGGCAGAAGCGATCAAACTATCGTCATTAGAAGACCTGTACAATCCTACTTGATCTTCACCATGTAATCTCAGAGAATATAAGTATTTTTTGTACTTCGTGGTTTCTACTAGAACCTCACATCATTGCCGAATCATCATGAGTTTAACACATCGTCGTCATAACCAAAGAAGATAATACCGACTTCGTAAGTGATCTACAAACCCCAAGACACTCCAATGAATATGGAAGTGCAATACCAACCGACTTAGCATAAGATTATCGCAAGTCTAACATTACCTCATAGGGCGCCTTATTATACGAGGCAACAGCCCTAATATATATATATATATATATATATATATATATATATATATATATATATATATATATATATATATATACGTAGATATATTTGTTGTTGCTGATCGTACACATCAGTCGGTGTCATGTTAAAGTGAATAGGTTCGAATACTAGTCAGTTTGTTGGCACCTAAGTATATTTAATCCATGGTGAGTATAGGCGTTACCAAGACATAGTAAGTTCAGCGTTCATTGTGATTTGTAGTTAAACACATGAAAGTATGAATTTTTCATACGCAAAACCCGTAACAAATTGTCATGCATTAATACAAAGAGCATAATTATGTGTGAATGAAAGAACGCACGTAAGTATATTTCAGCTGAATTGGGTTGAAATTTCCGCATCCTAAACACTGTTATTTCGCTCACAACTCCAAAGTTAAAGTTTTAATTTTGCATTTACACACCGGGAGGAAAAGGGACCAGCATCAACCCTGGCGTTCATGTGGTCCTGACGTGAGTGTTGTCCAAAGTTGGTAGTATTTGCCAGCCTTGCAGCTTTATTTTTCTCAAAGCTGTTTAAGAATATGAGAGACTTCATATTCAATAAATTTATTAATTCGCAAACTCAGGGGAAAAAAAAAGCGTTGGATAAGCTACAATTAATATTGTAATAGATATTAATTTCTGTCACTGTATGTAAATTGTGTTTAATGTTTTATCTTCCAGCCTTTCAAAAACTACGCCATGATCATGGGTAATTGTTTTGGATTGTTTTGCCCACGTTTCTCATTTAATTCAGTTTGCAGTTTGGAATAATGAAAGCTCCTGGCATTTGTAGAAGAATTGAAATAAAAAATATAATTTTCCACGTAATGGGTGATCATATCATGTATTCTATTTTTCTTTTCTTTTTTTTTTATACAGACGGGGCAATACTTATACTTTAGGCAGTAAGAAAAATAACCCACTGCTTTTCCTAAGCGCATTTAGAAAAATTACTCGTTTGTTCCACGAGTAAATTAACATCACATAACATATGGGAGTAATAGCGTTTCGGTATGTGTTTACTTTAAAAAAAATGAAAGAGCAAATCGACACATATTCCACGCTTGTGAAAACCATCAGGTGAGCTGCCCCTTTAAAGTTTAAACCAAAGATACTATACAGTACACAGAGGTATCTTTGGTTTAAACCAAACCTTAATTTAAGGAAATAACAAAATCGGAAACACGAAAAGCATGCAATAAACAATACAATTCTGGGTAATTGTTGGGTATGGATAGAATCCAATAGGAATAGGACTGAAGAAAAGCTTTTCAATACTGTATTGGCGTTTCAGGATCACACCTATTGATAGAATTCAAATTAGTTGTGAAGTTTTTTCTACGTTATTTGATTTAGTATTCCTCATAACTATGTGTACAGTTGTTTAAAAGATTTTTCCCGTAGTCTATGAGGAATATATGTCATATATTTCGCTCTCATGGCGTGTATGAAAGCTCACAGACGCACACACACATACACACACACACACACACACAGTCACACACTCACACATTATTTTAATCCATTACTTAAAAGATAAATGAGATGATTGATTTTAGGTGGCCACAGCTTTGTCTGAGAAACATTTTAATCCCTTACCCAAAAGATGAACAAAGCAATTCGTATTCCCGTCCTACTAACATTCGGAAATTCCTTAAAATCCAGCTTGATTCCAGCTCCCTAATTATCCGGGACTCCCTGATTCTCACGGTCAAAGTTCCGGCGCTTCCTCTTAGTCGTTATTTCTGGAAGGACTCAGGAGTCTGTTTGATGTTTCGAAATTAGGCAAACGATTGTCTATTAGCTCTGGGTCAACTTCGTTTCAGACCTTCGCACAATGTAATGCAAAATTACAGGCAAACTCGGAAAAGAAAGAAGGAAAGAAAGAAAGGGAAAGATAGACGGATAGATAGGGAATGTGAAAGAAGGGAAAGGGAAATACAGAATAAAGGAGAAAGTAAAGGGAAAATACAGAAATGTGGAGAAGGCAAAGGGAAATACAGTAAAAAAAAAAGGTAAAGGGATATACAGATAGGAGAAGAAGATAAAGCGAAATACAGAAAGAAGGAGGAAGGCAAAGGAAAATACAGAGAGAATAGGATAAAGTTGAGCAAAAATTAAAATTAACGTAACGTGACGTCCAACATTGATAAAGTTTTTCTGTCTACCGATAATCCAACCTACCTCGACAGAACCCGTGGCACAATATAACATTTCAGCCACCCGAAATCTTACGAATGGAGGGAGGGGAGGAGGGAGGCAGGAAGGAGTAGGTGGGGAGGGAAGGAGGAAGAAGGGAATAAGACGCTGTCCCCGAATTCATGTTTGCATACACACCTGCATAAGATTCACGAGATAAATTTCCGCTTCCACTGACAACCGGTTTATTTGGTGCTTTTTTATTCATTTCTTTTTTGTGGGGGATGGGGGCGGGGGCGGGGGGATGATTTCAGATTTTGATTCTCTTCACTTGAAATATGAAAAGAGATATTCTAGCATAACGAAGCAGAAAAGTTAGTATGCATATATGTACACACACAAATATATGTACTATACTATATATATATATATATATATATATATATATATATATATGTATATTATATATATTATATATAGAGAGAGAGAGAGAGAGAGAGAGAGAGAGAGAGAGAGAAATATATGTATGTTTGTATGTATGTATGCATGTGTGTGTATTTATGTGAAAATAAATTATATTACATATATATATATATATATATATATATATATATATTATATATATATATATATGAAGAGAGAGAGAGAAGAGAGGAGAAGAGAGAGAGAGAGAGAGAGAGATAAAATGCCTGTATTCAATCAGAAAATCAAAATTTTTAGTCCTAACAGGTTTTCCCATTTACACCAAATTTTCCAGTTTATTAATTCATTTGCGTGAATAAAAAGTATTCAATTTTATTCTATTCCCTCAACTCCTACAAGAATTCCCGGGACTGGAATATTCCGCGCCTCTCGTCACTGACAGCGAGGTCAAAATAACTTTTAATATTTAAGGTAAATGATGCAATTTTCCAGATATTGGGCCTCTAAAAAAAGTTATGAGAACTACCTATACGCAATGTTATGGAATAACTGAATAACAGTTTTCTCTACCTCGTTAACACCAGTGCGGTCTTCGTTATATTTTTAATAAAAGGGCGTTTCTCTTTATTTCATAGAGATTTTTTTTACAAAATGTATAACTTTATACCACGAGTTCTGTCATTCAACACACAGACGCGAATACAAACACACATGCACGTTCACAAACACACAAATACACACCAAAGACAAGCATATCGCATTTAGAGGATAAACCATTACATTAGTGCAACAATATCTGCAGTTTTACCACATTCTAAAATATGGAACCTCACCTTCCAAAGACTACAATGAGCTAATTCAGCAGTTTTATGCTTTTTTTTGGGAATGTGGATGCCTAGAGCATGCACGTGACATTATGATGATGATGAAATACGCACGTAAACATGCAGACCATTTATTTCATATATATATATATATATATATATATATATATTATATATATATATATATATATATAAATATATATATATATATATATATATATATATATATATATATATATATATATATATATATATATATATATATATATGATAATATATATAGATATATATATACACACATACATACACAACACACACACACACACATCACATACATATATATATATATATATATATATATATATTATATAATATAATATATATATATATATATATTTATATATACTGTCACTCTCCCGTTACAGAGATGGAAGGGTATTCGTCATAAAAATGAAAGATATCGTTTTCTATCACGCCCAAAACTTGGTGACGGGATGGGTATGACGTAAACAAACGACGAATAAAGAGAGACAATGAAACAAGGAAGAGAGAGAGAGTGAGAGAGAGAGAGAGAACGACGAACGATTGCCTCCAAATATTCAGAAAAATGCTGCTGCTTTCATAGACGCAACGACCGTGAAGAAGAAGAAAATATGGGTGGAAATTGGAAGATCGTCTTCGGATACCGGTTGGCTACAGAAAATAAAAGATTTTCCCCCAACGGACGGGAAAGGGGATTAAACAGGGCGTGAAATAAATCGCCACTCGGGGAATAAAGACAAGGGGATTTTTTTTTTTTTTTTTTTATCTTTTGATGCGTGATGGACATTCGTTTTTATTATTCTTCATAAGGAAAAATCTGTTTTTTTTTCATTTAAAAGATTAAATTAACTAAAACGAGGAAGGAATTGTGAAAAATAAAAGTAATTATTTGCTCTATGAACAAACAAAATTATATAGAAATAATTTATTATCCTTCATCATTCGCTAATAGTCAGATTATGATATGGATGACGTTATCATTTACCACATTATTGAAGAGAAAACGTAAATTGACACACTAAGCTTAAATTACACAGCCGATAAAACATTAAGAAAAACGGCATGGGGAATATTTTGAATTATAGAACTTAGTAACACGATATTACCTAAATAGTCTATTGGCTTTTATAAGGCAAGACCTCTGAAGATATTTACAGCTCTCCTATCTAAGTAAGATGAGTAAGATTTCCAGATACTGGACAATGAGCAAGTGAAATAATAACTGTACAAAACTACTTAACACAGCTATGAACGTCATCAGTAGTAAAACCTGCTGAAGAAAATATAATCGAATCCTTATGATGTCGTTTTTCTCAGCAAGATAAATCATACACTTACTTCTCGTCTAAGAATATCCTGTCGTATATCAAGAGGATTGACAAATTTTTCAGCCATAATATCCTCGAAACAAAGAAAAGAGTACAATCGACCGCCCATTTAAAACAGTATTGACATTGGCTCCCCTCATCCAGGGAAACGGAAATGCATTTGTACTTCCTTAACGCAGCCGTAGACATTTTCTGAGCAAGAGCCCGTGCTGGCATAAGGTCAGCTAAATCTAAAACAACATAATTCAGAAACAGAAAATATTCGAAATTTAAAATACAAGTCTGGCTTATATCTACGCAAGAAAAAAATAAAGAAAAATGTGACTATTTTTCCCGATCGTCATCAAAGCAAAAGCAGTCCCATCAAGCAAAGTTTAACCTCACTCCAACCGCATTATCCAACTCGCACGGTCGGCGTCATCTCAGGTCCGATACGCTAATTCAACTGGCAAACTTCCTCACGCGGCGTCGTCCAGCAGCTGAGGAATTGAGTCAATTTGCAATGCATATTCGCTTAAACTCTGAGTAAACTGAGACGAGCGGACAGATGAGTATTTGGAACATGGAATTAGACGAAAATAAAATAATGAAAAGATTAAAATAAGAGAGAGCAACGAGGGACACTGGTATTAATAATTATGAAAGCAGAAATAAAAAGGACAGTTATACCAACGCCCGAAAGGTTCGCCCTTGCCTCAAGACCACTCTATATGTCAGTAATGTCTCACAGTCAGGATACACTTGGAGTAATAATCACCAGTGACTAGTGAGGATAAGCAGACTACAAAAAAAAAATCCCACTTATGCGATTAGCATAGTTACCCACAAAACATCGTCACTTCCGTTATCTTTCACACCACAAAAACTAAATTTTCTGAGTTATTCAATAACTCTGCCCAATTTATGCTTTCTTCTGCAAAAACTGCAACAGTTCCTGCATCAACCTCAATTAAATAAGATGATATGGGTTCCCAGCTCTGATGGTAGTCAAATATTATATACTTAAAAAGGAAAAAGTCAAAATATGTTCTTACATTTTCAAAGAACCGCTAACACACACAGAACTGGCCCACTAGGCCGACAGACCTAAGCTACTATAAATTCGGTAATGCAGTCGCCCAACAGGAATTGTATTAAGATGAACCCGAAAGGAAGTGTCGTTCTTACTGGTAGTATTTTGGATTCTATTTATAATTATATATAATCAAGCATAATACTCTTCATTAGCAAAGTGCCAAGTGCACAAAAGACAAATTAAATAAAAAAAAACATGAAAATCACAATTTCTTGGTAATAACTGACTTCAAAAAAAAGCATGAGCGTCATTTCATGATATAAACGTGATTAAAATATATGTTTTCCATGTGGAGTCTTTCGAAATCCTATGTTTTGTAAAGACCTATAAAACAATTCTTCAAAACTTTAGAAGATCAAAGTAACTTAGGCTATATTCTGATACATTTGACTTACAAATTTCTACAAATCAATAATTCAACATAAATGAACGTAGTCAAAATAAACTTTCTAGGATACGTAACACAATGTAAATAATTCAAGATAATTTAATGTATATATGCCTTACCGATTCTGAAATGGAAATGAGGAATGATGACAAGTTGACAGCAGTGTATCTGAGACGATACGTCGCGCTGACAGAAATCCTCGTCAAATGAAAGGATGGTTAAAAACCTTATAATCAGGGTAGACATGTTGTTTACCACAAAAGACAGAAAACTACTCCAATACATTAAGCGATATGAATAACATTGCCATATAAATCTACACGTATGTAGGCACGCTGGTCCCGGTGAAGACTTTAAAAAAAAAAAAAAAAAAAAGTTAGCCCTGACCGACTTGCAAAGTACCAATATTTATACTTAAACATGTAATAAGCTTTCCCAAACGTGAACAAGAGTTAATGAGTCTTAGGTGAAACCGATAAAATTAGAAAAATTAACGGCTTTAAGAATCAAATGAGGATGGAAGCATATTTAAAATTTTAATGAAGCTTCTTGCCTTACTTCGTTTGCTTCAACTGAACCAAGCAAAAACAGAAGAATCAATATCAGAGAATGAATTGCATTGCATTCCAGTATTCTGGGATACTACGAAGCGAAGCCAAGGATCCCTCGCCCCAGCTGCAGAGAATAAATCACTTCGAAAATCTTATTAATATAACTTCCCAGCAGCAATGTCATCAGAAAGCATGAGGAGGATATGACGCAGATAAATCAATCTCATCTTTCATCAGCTCGCGAAGATATTATTCGCCTGACGTACTTTCGTCATGCTTTCGTGTCAGGACCATAATGCCCTCTTGCATGAATTATGAGAACGTTCCTTCCCGCAGTCGCAGATGTCATGAAATATTGCATTCCGCGTTTCTCGGGTGTGTCAGCTACTGCCATCTGAGCTGCATTAATTTTCTTAGTTTTCTTTTATTTTCTTTGAACGCTTCTCATCTATCTGTTCGGAGCTAGGGAATACATTTCAAGCCTTCTATTATCACAGAGCCTTCCATTTTAAAGTAACAAGTTACATGACAAAAGAAATACCGAAGAATGTAAAAAATTCTGTATGTGGGAAGTGAATGGTACTAGAGAATAATAAAATATTTTATGAAAAAAAAAAAAAAAAAATTGATTACAAACAAGGCGGATAAGGAGGACCACAAACTTAGGAATCCTAGCAAAAAATATTTCCGAATTCAATTGAAAAGAATTGGCAATTACAACTTAAGAGATTTATAGTTAATCTCACAGGTTGATAACAAACTACTTCAACAGAAAGACAAATGACAGAAGTCGAGTAAAACAGACCCCCAGTAAATTACCCAATATGGTTCCGTACCCCCTTTGCTTAAGTCCATTTAAGTCCTATTTGTTGACGATATTACTTCATATACTTAATTTGATACATGCTTTAGGTATGAATACCTAGGAATAGGTTATTCATTTACAAAATGTACCCTTGTATACATGGACACATTAAAATCACATTTATATAAATATCCAGAGATCAAGTCCCATATCCCAGCATGTGGTTCTCATACCCCCCAGGGGTATGGATACCCCTTGCTAAGAACCCCTGAAGTAAAGTAGAGAGTTATTTCCATAAGAAAAGAGTCGAATCCCAACTCCAGACGAGAAAATCCCCGTAATGGGATTAAAAACCTTAAAGAAGGAGTCGGAAAGCTTAAAAAAAAAGAAAAAAAAAATCCAAGCTTCATCTCAGTCTTCCGTGAGGCCTCTTATCTAAATTCTCCTCCACGCTAACTTGTTCAGGAACAGAATAAGTATATAACCTTGAAGAAGCTCCTGCAGGAACTCTTGCAGCTTCAAGAAGCCTCTCAAGAGATTCGTGGATGAAGGAGAGAGAGAGAGAGAGTGAGAGAGAGAGAGAGAGAGATGACAGGGAAATGAAAAGACTTGTAGCGTGGAATGAATTTGCTTGAATTTACCTGATCATTCATATGAAATAGCGTAAACTGAATTATTACTTACATTATTCATGTCCTTAACTATTTGTTTTTTTTTTATTATAAGAGAATGTTGCAATTATTTTCATTCGCTTTTAGCATTGCGTCTTTAGAGGAAAATCCATCATATTCTCCAAATCAAATTTGCTATATTCTTACCCCTACGCGGAATCCTCGTACATATTCAAAATTGCCTGCAATATAATACATTCACTCTGGCGTTGCCCCAGAGTGAATATTTTACCATATACTCATTTATGCTCCTAACCACTGCCCCCCCCCCCCCCCACCCCCCCGCCACCTCAAAAACAAAAAGAAGAAAAAAATTAACATCAACTGTATCTACCAAAATTCTTCTCCTCTCTCTCTCTCTCTCTATCTGTCTGTCTCTCTCTCTCTCTCTCTCTCTCTCTCTCTCTCTCTCTCTCTCTTCGAACTGGGAGAAGTAATTTCACAGTCGAATTTTTGTGAAATTTTTCGTCCTCTTGCGTTCATTCGTTTCTGACTTTAATGAAGGGAATGGATGCACCCACAAATGGAACTTCGACTCGTACGACACGTTAATGAGAGCCAGGCTTTCAATGGCCTTTGGTTGATATCACTTTGAAAGACACGGAACAATGATGTTAGCTCCACGGAGCAGGGATAGGAAGAGAGAGAGAGAGAGAGAGAGAAAGAGATTTGATGCATTGGTCCTAAGAAATCAAGAGAAGGAGCTGAAATAAGAAGAGAGAGAGAGAGAGAGAGAGAGAGAGAGAGAGAGAGAGAGAGAGAGAGAGATTTTATGCAAAGGTCCTAAGAAATCAAGAGAAGGTACTGAAATAAGAATGGAGATTAACTCTGCATCATATCTAGACGTCATCTGTAAATAAGCAAAGTTAGATTTTGCTCAAAACTGAATGATTATAAGCTGCTTTTGAACTGTAGTACATGTTGAACAGATGCCCATTATTGTAAAGTAAATGTGGTCCAGTACTTACGATTTTTTTTTACCGTTCATTATCAAAGATCTCTTACCTATAACATAACCGAGTAACAAAACTTTAAATTAATGATGAAGTACTCACATTACATTTACACCGTAGTCTTACCTATTTCTTAATGCAATATCGATGACTTAACGAACTACGATGAGATCAAAACGTGTGCAGTGAATGCTTGTTTATGATACGAAAGACGAAAACATGAATAGTGTGAACTCTAAATATAGGGGTATTTTCTTTATTCATTTACTTCGACACTTTCCTCAATTTGATTCATTTTTATAAGGAGCTTCATAAAATATCGCTGCAAATGCCAAATTTCACTTGGAGTCTATTATGCTATACTCCCAAAATGAGCACAGTCCATGGCTTCAAATCGCTCACTGACTAACAAAAATGCGATCTCTCCATCATGTTTCGTTATGCTTCCGCTGGCCCACATAGTGAATAGCAAATTATATATCTGGCAGTCAGTCATGAAAATAAAAATATAAATAAAGAAACTAAAACAATGGCAAAACACTGGGATCGAAAAAGTAGCACCTGCAACACCCCTGCTTAATTGGAAAAGGTGTTTTTCACACCTGCCGGGTACGAGAATAGAAAATTGTTTTCTTGGCCGAGGCAAGGTGTTTGCAGGTGACCTTCTTGCTCTTTATTGTTGTTGCAATGACCCTGCCTTATTGGAAAACGAGTCAGTTGTGACCTTAGGAAAATCAGTATAATACAAACATTTCCTAAATAAGTACAAGGAAATACCATCTAATGAATTGAATTAATTAACATATTGTGGCTGGCAGAAGAAGGGAGCTAAGATTTGGATGGACATAAATCATAATGCACTTCCGTCTCATTAGATTACTGCACGAATTACTTCAGTGAATGCTGAATGTACATTATCAATGTAGACAACCATCTGTTCTTTTCCCTTCGTCCATTTCTGTGACATGTGTCATGTGACGTTCGTCAGCTACATGAATTATGAATTGCTAATACAGTTTTGATAGGATAATCTTATCCGAAGCCGAACTGTCAATAAAAGGTATCTCTGGCTTGTGATAAACCCTTTACAAAAAAAAAACGGAGTGGGAGAAAAATACCGAAGCTGTCTTTATATTTATCACAAATAAGAAATAATAATTGTCTCAACAGCCCCATTTCAAAACCCAACAGAACGAATTAAAAAAGTCTATATTTCGGGCGCGCAAATGAAAAAAAAGCAAAATAATGAGTGAAAAAGATTCAATCTTGAAATATTGATAAAATATTCCACTTCTAAGTAAAATATAAAACTAAAAATGTCCATTTCTAGGTCGCTTATCCTTAGATGGTTACATTTCCTATAGTACATTATTTATGGTTTATACATATGGAAAAAAAAATCTCGGTGTAAAATGGTACAGAATTTTGCTACCATGCTGGTGAAGATATTAAATTATAAAATTCATATTACCTCTTTGCAAAAAACAAAAAAACAAAAGTATCCCTCTTTGTTGGCCCATCTTTCACGTTCATGATTGCATTACAAATTGAAACATTCCAATTTGCCAAATTTTCCCAACATATATTTTAAACCTACAACTGGCTACTTCTCTTCAGGTAATGTAAATATCTCCATTATTTTAATTTATGTCAAATCAGTATCCAAATGCACATGGGTTTCAACCAATTAACCGTCAGCAGAAAGCTTATTCTATTCCACGATTCATCAAAAATTATATTTCAGTTCAAGCATCAGACGTTTTAAACATTTACCAAAGATAAATGCTGTCTACATACTATTAAAAATTTATCTGTCCTATTTTCCAAACTATTTACGTAATTATACAATAATAAACTTTGCAAATAGCACTAAATATTCACGCTATTTACCCTAAAAGCGCATGAGTTATGAATTTCATTTATTTTTTGAGGTTATTTAAATGCATCTAACTAATTAGATCAACTGTTTTATGCCTCCAGTAATTAATCGAACACATGAATGCCATGGGAAACAAAATGAAATGCTTCCATTGGTCTGAAATCATTATGTGAAACGTCTGATGTATAGTAATACGTGTGAAATACGAAAATATAGCAAGTGCTTCACTTGAGATTGTATATGTATGTATATATATATATATATATATATATATATATATATATATATATATATATATCATACATACATATCATACATATACATATACATGATTCTAATAAAAATCTTTGTAATTGAATATGAGCAAAACGATAATATTGGAAAGTGACAACAGGTAAACAGTTAATGCAACGGAAAAAAGTTAAACAATAATAACTAATTTAGCAACAGTAGAAATTAACTTGAAAAAAATATTTATATACGGCACGCATTAAAATGGTCGAAATGCAGTTTGGAATTCTTTTGGCCTTGGAGAACAGAACAATGGACATGGAAAGTAATACCGTATATGTATGTCTGTATGTATATATATATATATATATATATATATATATATATATATATATATAGATATATATATATATATAGATATATATATCTATATATATATCTATATATATATATATATATATATATATATATATATATATATATCTATATATATATATATATATACATATATATATACACACACATATATATAATATATATAATATATATATATATATATATATATATATTATATATGTTATATTATATATATATATCTATATATGTATATATATATATTATATATATATATATATATATATATATACTATTATATATATCTATATATATATATATGTATATATATATAATATATATATGATATATTATATATATAGATATATATATATAATTATATTAATATATATATATATATAGATATATATATAAATATAATATATATATGATATATAATATGTATATATGATATAATAGAATATCATATATATGTATCTAATATATATAGGATATATAAGATATATATGATATTCTATATATATAGGATATCTTTTATATACCAGATTATAGATATATTATATTAGGATACTATAGATATATATATATATATCTATATATATATATATATATATATATATATTATATATAAGAATATATATATATATTATATATATAGATATATATATATAAAGATATATTATAGATATATAGATATAAATATATCTATACAGATATATATATATATATATATATATTTATATAATATATATATAGCTATAGATATAGACATTATATATAGTATATATATATATCTATATATAATATATATATATATATAGATACATATCTATATATATATATATATATATATATATATATATATAGATATATATAACATATATACGTATATATAGATATAATATATATATATATATAAGAGATAGATACATATCTATATATATATATCCTATAGATAATATATATAGATATATATTTAATATATATATATATCTATATAAGATAGTATATAGGATGAGATATATATATAGAGATATTTATATATAGATATATATAAAGATATATATATAATATGATAGAGATAAGATAGATATATATATATATATATATATATATATCTATATATATATATATATATGCTTGTGTGTACATATTAAACTTTAAAACGTTTTCTCTAACATATGTGGCTCCAAGAAAATGATATTTAGATATATATATGCCTTGTGTATACGCAACAAACAAACTCTCAAGTACTCAATACCAGATTCAAAAGGTGAATTTTCATTCGTTCCCTAACGGACTATTGTACACTATAGGTTATAAAAATAAGGCAGCAAACAGTTCATAAGATTTCTCTCTATTTAGGTAACATTTGGTTAACTCAAAACAGAGAATATACGTCTGACCAATATTCTCCGATGCAAAATAAGTCGGCACCTGGAATAACTTTGTGGTTATTGCACCGTATTGCAATACCAACACAGAATATAAGTTTGTGATATCTATTCTGCGAAGCTTTCACGGTCTGTATCCAATGTCCCAAGTGACTATTATTATGTATTCTTTGTAGAATGCGAAAAGCGGAAGGCTATTGTATTACTTTCTCTGCTAAAATAATGAAAAGTGGCAAATGTTTGTTTGTCTGCCTGTCTGTCTGTCTAAATATCACCGACACAGTTCGTAAGGACGAGAGAGAGAGAGAGAGAGAGAGAGAGAGAGAGTGTCTGTGTATTTCACAAAACAGATTATAGCAAGCTATTACGGAAAAAATATCTAACTAGAAAAGATATTAATCTTCAATTTATCCAACAGCGTTGGAAAATAATGTTGTTATATTTTTGATGAGGGTAAATAGGATAATTCGGAGGAAAACCTCCGCACCTGCGTCAGAAACTTCGGCTGCCGAGTTAAACCATTAAAGGGAACAGTTTTCCCCAAGTTTTCATTGAACGGAAAAGTTGATATTCAAGTTCATATTTTTGCCTGCCTGCCCCCCCCCCCCCGCCCCCCCCCCCCCCCCCCCCACCCCTCTCTCTCTAGCTGCAATATTGTTTGTTATTATGATTGAAGACATAGACAGTAATGTTAAGGATTCGGTAGTGAGTAGTTTCGCTGATGACACAAGAATAAGTAGAGAAATTACTTGTGATGAAGATAGGAACGCTCTACAAAGAGACCTTAACAAAGTATATGATTGGGCAGAGGTAAATAGGATGGTATTTAACTCTGATAAATTTGAATCAATAAATTATGGAGACAGAGAAGGAAAGCTATATGCATATAGGGGACCTAATAATGAGACAAATCACAAATAAGGAAGCAGTTAAAGACCTTGGTGTGATGATGAATAGGAACCATGTTATGCAATGATCAAATAGCCATTCTGTTGGCAAAATGTAAAGCAAAAATGGGAATGTTGTTACGGCACTTCAAAACAAGAAAAGCTGAACACATGATTATGCTTTATAAAACATATGTTCGTAGTCCACTTGAATATTGCAATATGATATGGTACCCACACTATCAAAAGGATATTGCACAAATAGAGAGTGTACAAGGTCCTTTACAGCTAGAATAGAAGAAGTTAAGGACCTAGACTACTGGAAAGACTACAATCCTTAAAATTATATAGTCTAGAAAGGAGAAGAGAACGCTACATGATAATTCAGGCATGGAAACAGATAGAAGGAATAACAGAAAATATCATGGAAACTAAAAATATCAGAAATAGAGCAAGCAAGAGGTAGATTAATAGTGCCCAAAACTATACCAGAAAAAATAAGGAAAGCACACAGAACATTAATCCACTACGCACCAGCATCGATAATGCAGCGTCTATTCAATGCGTTGCCAGCTCATCTGAGGAATATATCAGGAGTGAGCGTAGATGTGTTTAAGAATAAGCTCGACAAATATCTAAACTGCATCCCAGACCATCCAAGATTGGAAGATGCAAAATATACCGGAAGATGTACTAGCAACTCTCTGGTAGACATTAGAGGCGCCTTACACTGAGGGACCTGGGGCAACCCGAACGAACTGTAAGGTCTGTAAGGTAAGGTCTCTCTCTCTCTCTCTCTCCTCTCTCTCTCTCTCCTTATCCTCTTTTTCAGAGGTGTTTCTCTCCCTTGTTTATTTACACCTCCTCTCTCTCTCTCTCTCTCTCTCAACCGCACGAAACCACCTCCTTTTCCTACTTCTCCCCCTCCCACGCTTTCCAACCTCTCTGTACTTTGATTCTCTCATTCCACTTTAATATCTTCCTTCTACCCCTTTTCCTCCTCTCCTGCGATAAAAGAACGAGAAAACCGCCCTGCGAGAGACTTATCTCAGACTGCTTCTATTCCCCCGCGCGGTGACCGGAGGACATTTGATATCGCAATATGACCGAACGTTTTATGGCAGATCATTTTCCCCAGTCTGCTCGAAATAGAATCCTGCGAGCATCCTCCAGAAGATAATAAAAAATTGCCTTGCCTCCACACTCCTTAAATCATACCTGGCAACCTAACAAAAGCCAGGTGATGTCAGCCAATTTTATTGTCGGTTAGATCATAACTATAACATGTGAACTACAATTGAAGGCATATATATATATATATATATATATATATATATATATATATATATATATATATATATATATATCCCTTCATATATATTATATTAATGCCTAGGTATCCCTTATATTTATTACTTCATATGTAATAGTTATCACCTAAAGAAATAATAACATTACGTGAATCACCTATTTATTGCTCAGTTATCAAGTATGATTTAAACGACATGTTGACAAGAAAATACTTTATTATGTTAAAATGGAGGACACTTACAGGATTCTATTTCGAACAGACAGGAAAAGGGTATATATATATATATATATATTATATATATATATATATATATATGTATGTATATACTATTATAAGTATATATATATATATATATATATATATATATATATATATATATATATATATATATATATATATTATATATATATATATATAGATATATATATATAATGTATGTATGTATATTAATATACTATATATATATATATATATATATATATATATATATATATATATATATATATATATAGTATATATACTATGTACATTACATATATGAACCACATTAATTAGGAAACTTCTAAGAAGTCTCCAAACGATGTGATGGGGTTTGTGTACAAGTGAGGAGAGGGAACAGAGCCATCATTGTCATTAGATAAGACGGTCTACCCCTTTGTGCAATAAGTGGTTCGTGTTACTTCAATTTACTCCGAGGTGTCAAGAATTGCGTGTCTTTCGTGCGCTAGGTTAATTCTCTCTCTCTCTCTCTCTCTCTCTCTCTCTCTCTCTCTCTCTCGCAAAGTTACTATAACTGTATTTACGAATTCATTCACGAGAGAAAACACAGAATATATATATATATATATATATATATATATATATATATATATATATATATATATATATGTATATATATATATATATATATATATATATATATATATATATATATATATGAGAGAGAGAGAGAACATATTACAAAAAAAAAATGCTCTTAATGAGAGGGGTGTTGTCAGATCGTAGTTTGTACTAATATATATATATAATATATATATATTATATATATATATATATCCATATATATATGATATTGTATGTATGTATATAATTTACATATATAAGTGTGTGTGTGTGTAGAGAGAGAGAGAGAGAGAGAGAGAGAGAGAGAGATAGTGTCATGAAGAGGAATATCGAAAAAACATTTCATTTATTATCCTCTTTCTCCAGAGAAAAATGGTTATATAATTAATGACCTTAACACGGAACACATTGTAAACAGCATTTTCACCAAAATGGGTATTTTTCATAACTTAGCTTATCTATTATTAAGACATTACTGCTCTCAGTAATTACCAATAACAAAAAGCAATACCTTTAAACATATAGCTAGTACATTCTATCTAAAGAATTAAATCTTCGATAGATATTCATGCTCAAGTCATTTTTTCAAGGAAATGCATATTTACAAGGCATCACTAGACATTAACTGACGACAACCTGGCAAACTTTTTTTTTTTTTTTTTTGGTCAGATACAGAAAAGAATCACAAGAGCGGACGCTGACCTCTTTTTGCAATATTAACGCCAATCGTCAAGTTGGAAAGGACATGCTATAGTAGATTCACATCAACCTTTCATTTGATGTCTAGGATAGTCCCTTACGACGCTCCTGATTGGCTGCTGATAAGCCAATGACAGGGCTGGAAACTCTCAGTCTCTCTCGAGAGTTCACATAGGCAGGATGTGTTCCTCTTCTCCTGAGGGACACGCCTTTCAAACGTATACCTCGGGAGAGGTGGAACACACATCCTGCCCCTGTGAACTCTCGAGAGAGACTAAGAGTTTCCAGCCTTGTGATTGGCTTATCAACAGCCAATCAGGAGCGTCGTAACGGACGGGCCTAGACATCAAATGCACGGTTGATGTGAATCTACTATAGCTAGGCAACATCACATCTGAAGAAGTCAAAGGTCAAACCGGACGAACTGGGTCACTCGTCGAGTTGCCCAGAAAGAGTACTTGGTCATCGTGATGATAAGTGAGATTTTGAAGTTCATAGGAGAACGCCCTGATATTTCATATCAGTGTATACGCAAGAATTGTCTTTCTTCATTTATTTGGAGTCTGAAATTCGGTCGTACCTTCATCAAAGCATTTGTACCTATACTAAAAAACTCCTAAAATTAATTTACTATGCTTTGCATACTCCGTGCAATTGTGTCTGTATACGTCACGAAAATGGCCATGATTAATATTAAATAAATCGAAAATAGAGTAATTCTCATGTTTCATCATTTACATAAGGTAATGAGTAAAAATAAATAGGCTATTCTCAAAGAAGAATAAGAAAAATAAAAAAACTCCCGATATTTACTTACAGCAATCACAAACACGTCTGAAAAAAGATAAGGAATACTCATTTTTCCCCGCGAGCTGCAACTGAACAAATATTCATCCGTCAATTCAATACAGTAAAAGAACTGACAGAGCAACCAATCATCCAATATATAGGATCGAAACCCCAAATGACTATAATCAGTCATTCAGCCAATCAATCACTTGAACAGCCAACTGTCCAATAGAACGACCAGAAGGCAGAAGAATTAAATGACAGGAGATATTTTGTGCCATATGAGACTGAAATGATGGTTTGACATTAGGGATAGACGGATTCCAGTTAAAAGGATCGACGCTACTGCAATAAATTTGTAGCTTGCGCTATCCTTTGATTATATAAATAGCAGTAGATCTCTATATTAGTTATATATTATATATTATATTATATATTATATATATATATATATATATATATATATATATATATATATATATGTGGTGTGTGTGTGTATATATATATTATATATATTATATTATATAGATATAAATTATATATAGACATATACAGAATAGATATTATATATATATTATATATATTATACTTAATAATATATATAATATATTTATAATTATATATATATAGATATATATATTAATATATATATATATATATATCATATATATATACATATATAAAATTCAATTAAAATAAAAAATAATTAAATATAAATTTTTTTATATATATATATATATATCCGGATATACCTTATATATATTATATATAGATGAATATATATATAAATAATATTAGTAATGTGTGTATATATCTATTATAGATATCTAATATATATATATATATAATAATATACACACACACACACATATATATATATATATATATATATATATATATATATATATATATATATATATATATATATATAACTATATAGAGAGATCTACTGGCTATTTATATCATCAAAGGATAGCGCAAGCTACAAATTTATTGCAGTAGCGTCGATCCTTTGTGAAAAAAAATCCACTTACGTACCATCATCATTCGTGTCTAAATTAAATCCACCGCCATACAAACAAAATATACATAACATGTCGATGAAACTTGCATAATTTTCTTATTTCCTCTCTGTCATTAACTTCAATAACCTTTATAACAACTGAATTGTAGATCAAATATCTACTTAGCTAAATTAAACTTACCGAAGAGCATACAGAGAATTGGACAAAATGTTGATAAAGCTCTTTTTATTTAGTTCTTTTATGTTATTAACTTAAATTATCTTTAAAACAATTGCTTTACATGAAAAAAAAGAAAAAACTTAGCTACGTTTATTTCTCAATGAAACAAAGTATTGATAGACCCCGTTTATATTTTCATTTCCCCTATGTCATTACCTTCAATCATTTTTCAAAACACATTGGTTAGATCTTACATAAGGTTCTAATTTCCATTGAATTTATTTGCAATCTGACCACGATTTATCTTAAAAGTTTACATCTAATCAAGCACACTGCCGTGCATACAAAAATGTACGAGATGATGACCTTTCTTTTTTCTATTAAAAGCGTAGTTCGACCAGCCATGCTCTATGGGGCAAAGACTTGGCCAATAAAGAAAGAACAAGAAAGAAGAATGGAAGTGGCCGAGATGAGAATGCTGAGGTGGATGTGTGGTGTCACAAATAGAGATAAGATCCGGAATGAATTGATCAGGGGACAGTCAAAGTATCAGAGGTTTAAAAAAAAAAAAAAAAGCTCAGGAAAGAAGACTCAACTGGTTTGGTCATGTCATGAGGAGAGAAGATGAACACGTATGTAAGAGGGTTATGAACATGGAGGTGGAGGGCAGAAGAGGGAGGGAAGGCCAAAGTTCAGGTGCAAAGATAAATCACTGAATGACACGAAGAAGGAAAAGGGTCTAAGAGAGCAGGATGGAGAAGGCTGACTAGAAACAATGACCCCATATAGAAATGGGAAAAGCTGAAGGCAAAGAAGAAGAAGAAGGAGAAGAAGATGACCTTTCTTTTTTCACTTTTGACTTCCCCTCTGTCATTGACTGCAATAATGTTGCCAAACACGAGTTTATATCTTACGTAAGGTTCCAGTTTCCTCCGGACTTATTCTCATCCTGACCTTGAGTAATCTAATTCGTTTCTAGTTACGTAGGAGAAACACGATCCCTCTCGTTTACCAGCCTAAATTTTCTTCCCTAATCAGAATCCATTACCTTTATTGAGCGGTCTATCTCTCTCCGGAACAACAACAACAACAACAAACGGCGCCCCCCCCCCCCCCCCCCCCCCCCCCCCCCCCCCCCCCCCCCCCCCCCACCCCCGCGCCTTCAATTTCACAATGCCTCATCCTTTTCCTTCAGTCGGAAGATTGGATTTTCTCGTCTGGCTCTGGGACACATAATGACTTGTATTTTCTGGAAAAAATGACATTTTAACCTTAAACCGAATGCTCACTGTCACTCTAATAATTAAAAACGTTTGTGTTTAATGCTGATCAGGTGACGTAAACGTACAAGTTTACATAAAAAAAATGAGCAAGAACAATAATGTACGCTTACAATGACAGCGTGCTCGCACATAGTGTGTGCGCACGAGCACTTTTATATCAAAAGTGGACAGGACACTTAATGAAAAGTACATAAATTTTGACAATAAATCCACCACGAGTTGATAACAGACTAATCAAAACCTGCACTTTACGATCACAGTTTCAGTGATCATAGAGAATGCATATTTCTGTACTCATAAGAGGCACTCAAGGGAAAATACATAGACGATAACAAAATATAACTAAAATACATAAACGATAACAAAATATAACTAAAATACATAAACGATAACAAAATATAACTAAAATACATAAACGATAACAAAATATAACTAAAATACATAAACGATAACAAAATATAACTCAAAACGACCGCATGCAAAAAATTTCGTGGCACCTGAACCACCAATTTAGGGCTGATGCCAATTGATCAGTCTTTACCTTAAAGCTGAATTATGATCCTGCTTAAGATCTAAAGATATCAGCAATTTGAAAATGAAACGACAAACGTTCCTTTACTGAGCAATTATCTATCCATTTGATTTCTTAAATGAATACTCTCCCTCCATTGTATTTCTTATATTAGAACTCTCCCTACATTTTATTTCTTATATTAGAACGCTCCCTCCATTTTATTTCTTACATGAATACTCTCCCAAAAGGTTTTTAACAGCCTTCGAGTATTAAAGGCTATGAATTAAATTTACCTGTATTCCTAAGTAGTCAACATTAGGCCAGACATGATCACAAGAACTTAAAAGCTAAGCAATTTCGATATCTTAAGTCTCATCCAAATTGGAGGGATGAGAATCATCGTCCTTAATGGTAAATGGATAATGCAATTTAGCCGAAATGATCAAAGAGCCTTGGAACACAGGTTCTCTCAACTGATGGTCCATGGACTTCTGATGGTTCATCATAACTTTCCTAATAGCCCGCCAAGGGTTCATTACACTTGGTAATGAACAGGGAATCGGTGAATATATATCTAAAATTTACTGAAAACGTAGTGAGTCTGTCAAATAAAATCATTAGTCGTTCATTTTACTGAAACCGAAGAAAGTCTACGGTTTTGCATCCTTATTCAGTAAGATGATTTTTTTTTTTTTTTTGAGAACCAATGCCTTCGGTGAAAGCACGTCCTTGGGTGTCTGATCTTTTAAATTTTAATCACTGTTGATTTCTCATCTCAATCGTTCCCCAACCCACTTCCTCCCTCCCTTTCTCTCACTCCAATCATACTAAATTTCTTAGGCAATCTTATCTTTCTGAAACTGGCATAACTCAATATTCCTATACATGACTGCCTTGTGTACACGAGGAACTTTAATAAACCGCAGGCTCTATCTAGCATTCATCCATAAGAGCCAACATCAAGTCCCCAAACCCCCACCCCCCAAAACTCCCCACCCACCACAGATCCCACACTGCAGCTTTAACCAATCACGATACAGAGCCAGTGATTGCCGAGGGAAAGTCTCTGTCACTCTAAAGTCTATTCTACGGTGAATAGTCTTATTAGCTTTTGCACCGAAGAGCCCAGAATCTACTGTAACATTTATACTCGTACATACTGATTCGAGTGCACCTGTTCGAGAACAGCTGTCGAAATCTACCTTCCAAATGGACTGAAGAGGAATTTGGATTCAGTAGTACAGTTAGTCTGGTCATGCAAATACAATGGTGAAACGATATTCACTTTGTCTAAATTATATATATATATATATATATATATATAAAATATATATGTAGATTATATTATATATATATATTATGTGTGTATTATATATGTACGTGTATATATATATATATATATATATATATATATATATATATATATATATATATATATATATATATGTGTGTGTGTGTGTGTGTGTGTGTGTGTGTGTGTATCATGACTTTCCTAAAATCCATTACGTAACATCACCATCCAACATCCACACACTTTACTAGAGAGAGAGAGAGAGAGAGAGAGAGAGAGAGAGAGAGAGAGAGAGAGAGAGAGAGAGAGAAAGAGCACGCACTCGCGTACTCACACCCCAAAAAAATCTTAAAGATCTTAAATTTACGATTTCTCGGATTAATATTCAAGGTACAAGGTTTACCTCTTAGACTGTAGCGAAAGCCGCCTCACAAAATGCATAATAAAGAGACCCGCCTTTCTTACGTAACCCTCAGAAGGCGTTTGACTCATTTACTCTGTCGTTTTAGTTACTGATTTTTGTTACGATAAGATGATGAAAAAATAAGATTCTTTTAGAGAAACTCTTACGGCAATATCATTACATAATTAGCCTATTCCTCTGCGTACCATCTAAAGACCTTCATATGCTTGATATTTGGTTCAGATCTTTGTTTCAGCAATCGAAAATGCAGGTTGCTGCGAAAAAGTTTACAAACTCAGTTGTAACTAGTAACTCTCTCTCTCTCTCTCTCTCTCTCTCTCTCTCTCTCTCTCTCTCCTGATTAAAACCTAAATAATCTTTTAAAGTAACCGTCTGCAGTGCTTAATAAAACATCAGTAATTTCAGTACAAACAATAACCATACAAAGACTATATCAAACTTGAAAACAAAAGGAAAATAATATTGTTTGCAAAAAAGTCGATACCCCGGCTAATGTATGAAGTCAATTAAACGCTTTTGAAAAAAAGACCGGAGTTATCTCTCTCTCGATCGAGAGAGAGAGAGAGAGAGCAGATCAAAGGCCACAAAACGCCTCCGCGAAAACGGTCTGGTTTCGTGCAAAATATTTCCTTCTGAGAACTGTATTTCCGCTTACGCTGAGATCTCTAACTCTACTTACAATTTTATCTTCCACCTTTTAGTAAAACTTTGGCGAGAGATGACTGTCTCGAGTATAGATTCTTAGAACAAGATCATATAGAAAGTCGACCCCAGGATATGTTACAGTCAACTAAGTATTTCCAAAAACATCTACACAACATGTACTGAATATTTCACACGTAACCAAGTATTTGCAGAACAAGATAATACGGAATTTCAACCAATGAATATGTTATTCTTACCAATATTACCTCAAAACTTTTGCTTTATGTCTACTGAATATTTTAACCTTAACCATGTATATCCTAAAACCTTTCAATAGAAATTCACCAAAATCCTAATTTTGTTAAATCAATTACAGAAAATTCTATCGCACTTTCTTCCCATTTCATATCAACAATTTTATGCCTGAATAAATAACAATCACATTTTTCCATATTCCACTGAAATGCTGAGGCGGTCGTTTTCCCTTATATCCAGATAAACCTTCCCCCCGCCGGCCCCTCCCCCCTTTCCCCCCCTTAAAAAAAAAAAAATAAATAAAATGATATAAAAAAAAGACGCTCTGGCTTTGAGGAGTTTGGATGACTGATTTCCCTCTCGCCTTCCTTATTCCCACCCCTCTCCCTTTCCCATCCTACCCCACTCCACCCCACAACCCTTTCCAGAGATATCTATTCCCCAAGTCAAATCCCACGATACTTCTCCTTCAGGCTTCTCTCCCATTGAGGGAGAGGTCTCTCGATCGCCCGGGGAATTCGACAGGAATGTTCGTCTCTCCTCTTCTTTCATTTTCGATGGCAGACTTCGACCGGAGGGAAATTGGCTTTCTTAGAGTTTCCCCTGTCAGGGCATTGTAAGGAAAGGAGGTTATTTGCATAATTCATTCCTCGAATGAAAATGTACTAGAGATGGAAAAAAAGTGTAGAAGGAATTTAATAGGCTACCTAATGAATGGAACTGATAAAAAATCATTTCCCAAATTTTATCTTTAATGAGCCATCTATACATACCCAGTAATATACTAGAATCACATCAACCGTGCATCTGATGTCTAGGCCAGTCCCTTACGACGCTCCTGATTGGTTATTGATAAGCCAATCACAGGGCTGGAAACTCTGTCTCTCTAGAGATTTCACAAAGGCATGATGAATGTTCCACCTCCTGAGGGATCTTTTGATAGATGAATCCCTCAGGAGAGATGAGATGGAACATAGATCCTACCCATGTGAACTCTCGAGAGAGACTGAGAGTTTCCAGCCCTGTCAGATGCACGGTTGATGTGAGTCTACTATAAATGAGGGGACCATTGCAAAATAAATTTCCTGCACTTGGAGATCTAGGATATTTTTACATTACCAAGTCCTTTCAGACGAATAGAAAAAACATCATAATCCCAGTGAATACCTTTAATCATTCATTATCCACATTTATTCCATTTCTTTATTTTAGTCATCAAATTTAATCATGATGCTCTTTGTATGTTATATATATATATATATATATATATATATATATATATATATATATATATATATATATATATATATATTCATTCTCTACTGTTTCATTTACACAAACGCCTTATAATGTACATATTTCCGGAAAAAAAGGAGAAAAAAAGCAAAGCAATTCCCCAGAATCCACGTTTTCCCGGTGACGCGTTTGAACCCCAACAGGCTCTGACGTGTAAATCGTTCGCTTCCGAGAATATTTCTATGGATCGGATGAAAAAGAAAATGCTGACCAAAAACTTACCGTTACCACACACGCTTGTTTACGACGCTTCCGGGCACAGTATTTCAGGAAGCGTTGGAAAAAAAATTGTGGGTAACATGAATTGAATACAAAAAAATGTGGGTAACATGAATTGTATGAAAAAAAATTTTGTTAACAAGAACTGAATGAAAAAAAAATTCGGTAACATGAATAGAAGGGGAAGAAATTGTGGGTAAAATGAAGTGAATGAAAAAAAATGGGTAACAAGAATTGTATGAAAAAATATTGTGGATAACGTGAACTGGATGAAAAAAAATTGTAGTTAACAAGAACTGAATGAAAAAAAATTCGGTAACATGGATTGAAGGGAAAGAAATTGTGGATTACATGAATTGAATGGAAAAATGTAGGTAACATACTGAATGAAAAAAATTGTGGGTAACATGAATTGAATGAAAAAAAATTGTGGGTAACATGAATTGAATGAAGAAAACTGGTTAACAAGAACTGAATGAAAAAAATTTCGTAACAGGAATTGAAGGCAAAAAAATTGGGGGTAACATGAATAGAGTGAAAACAACATAGTAGGCAACATGGATTGAGTAAAAAAAAAATTGGGGTAACATGAATCGAATGAGTAAGAAAATATGGGTAACATGAATTAACTCAATAAGAAATAGTGGGTAACATGGATTTGATTAAAAAAAAGTGGGTAACACGAAATGAATGAATAAGAAATTGTGGGTAACATGAATTGAATAAAAAAAAGTTGTGGGTAACATGAAATGAATGAAAAAAAATTGTGGGTAATATGAATAAAAACAATGTTGGTTAAATTGAATAAAAAAAATTTTTGTAACATGAAGTGAATGAAAAAAAATTTGTGCAACATGAACTGAACACTTCAGGAGATTGGTGCCTCTTAAGTATAGGTGATTCATGAAATGTATGAACTTTCAAACATAAGTTTGATACAAAAGAAACCTGCTTATCCCTACTGAATTTTTCACCTGAATCTTAATAAAAATGGACAATTTATTTCGTCATAAAAAATTACAAAAAGGTGCCGTCTCTATAAACTAGAGGCTGTTTTGAAATGTGATAAATTTATCACTAATGTTATTCCCGAAGAATTAAGAAATTCATACAGCACTGTAACTGTAGTGAGATCATTTTATATCACTAGGTTCGACTAGCTTAAGATAATTAAGATAATCTGACCTGCGTGTGCGAACAAAGAATGTATTTACAATGTATTTTGTAAATACGTGTAAATTTATTTTGTAAATATAATTTGCATTGTATTTACAAAATAAAACCTATCTGGCCTTTAGAAATGACCATCCTTCCTTCAGTAAAAAAAAAAATAGCAGACGGGTATGCCCCACCCCTTTCCCTAGTAGTATATACAAACTTTCTTCAATCATTTTCTACTTATTCAAGGAACCTTTTGCAATTTTTTATCATTTTGCTCTGCCATTTAGTGCCTCACACACGAAATAAACCAACCAGGATTATCTTCATGGGTAAACAAAACCCCATCTTTTGGACCCATGAATAAAATAAAACTATTCGCAATATAAACAAATCACCCATTTTGAAGTTCCTGTCTACTGCTGTTCTTTTGATTCTCCTACTGACGAATAATTGAACATTCACCTACTGACGAATACACGTGAATGGAAGTTCGAGACAAAGTCCTATCTTTCACACACACACACACACACACACACACACACACACACACTAGTCTAGGGACTGGATACCACTGAATTCTTGTATAAATTTAGTTCCATACTACAAGTAAGGGTAGTTCATTCCACTGTTAATCATTTAATTCCTAACTGACCCGCTGACCTGTTTCATTATTTAGCTAAGATTATCCCTAGCAGGAAACTATCAGGAATAATCTATCATTGTTCATAATCCAAACCGACGTTTTTCAATTTCAATTATTAGACAAATCCTGGAGAGGAGTCTCATCATAAAAGAACAAAATGGCTTGGAAGACGTTACAAAGACCATCTGATTCCCGGAACCTCGTAGAATTGGCGATTCCAATTATTCCGGAATCTTTACGGGAATGAAAAGCTGCTCCTGCATTGCTGGGTAATGTACCGAGGAGGTCATCGTTTAACATGGCTCTTGATTAGATACCATCATATCCCCTAATCTTGGAGAGTACGAGAAACATTGTTAACGGGCCAAGACGTCTTCGAGTCGGTTCTATTGATAATATGACTAATAATCTCCGCAATATACCTTCATCAATGAGGGTAGAGGAGAGAGACTGAACATGCGATGGTTTAAAGTGGATGAGTAAGCAGATTACAGCAGTCAGGTAAATGCAGCGTTGCCGTTGATTAATAGCATCTCATCTCCATAATTCTCTTTCTCAATCTGCATTGCTTTTTTATAGCAAAATTACTTTTCGCTTCAATGTACGGTTTCTGAGACCTTATGGCATGATCTCTTTCTCTGAAAACTTTGCAGACACTAGTACTTTTATTTATCAGTTTCTGTACATTTCTATTTTCATCATCTGTTATACAATTAACAGAAAACAAGAGACTTCCCTATAGCTTCACCTCATTCTTATTCCTTATCTCAACTGTTCTTCCAACGTTTTATCCCCTAATAATGACATTGCTTCGGTCTCGTTTACCTTAATTTAAAATACAATTACCTTGACTGACTGACTGACTGACTGATTGATGGATTGTCATCTGCACCGCGAAAAGCCAGGGGCCACTTACTTATTATTTTTTCACCCCGGAATATTATGTATCTTATCACACTGCCATCCGGATCTCTCACCCGTTCTTGCATATCTCCCTTATTCGTAATGTTTATCCCTCTTCCCCGAGAGCATTTCGCATTATCTCATTCCTCCTCATTTCCTTAATCGCATTCCATTAGCTTTTCGCCTTCTCTTAAATGCTTTCCTGCTGCCCCATTCACTGTCAAGTGGCGCATTCTGCACAATGGCTAATACTTCATGATTCGGATGTATAAATGAGTAGTTTCGAAGGGTTAGTTAAACGTGATCCCCGAATTCTTCAACGAATTCTATTCTCTGCGTGATCTCACTTATGAGAGCAGTTTCTGCGAGGATGGTATTCTGTGCGTAAACTCGCATATAAGATGCAGTTTTCCGAGAATGCTATCCTAAGCAAAATCTCACATACGATATTAGAGAGAGAAAGAGACAGCAGACAAAGAGACAGAGACAGAGACAGAGAGAGAGATGGGCGATGGGGGGGGGGGGGGGGGGTGGGGGGGGGGGGGGGGGGGGATCCCAAGCATTCTATCCTCAGTAAAATGTTAAAATCTCACATTCGAGATTGATTCTTCCTAATAGACAATTGATAGACAACTTGACAATGGAGGACCTAGCTTTGAGAGAGAGAGAGAGAGAGAGAGAGAGAGAGAGAGGAAAGGGTGGGGGGGGGGAAGGCATGCCACTGAGGAGCTGCCTTACTTTGACCCCTTTTGACTATATCGGCAAGATGTGATATATATACACACGAAGAGACACGCATATCTACATTCAGACGAGCTAACACCAAGAAATTGCCTGAGCCCTGACACGGCCGCTGTATCAAAAACAATCTGTATCAAAACATTTCACCATAAACTGACCTTTTCAAAATGACAAGTTTACCTTGACTCTTGTAATGACTATATGTGTTAGTTTTCACTGTCGGTTGATTCTACATTCGTACAGCGAATGGATTATGGCCCTGACCTTTCTCCCCTAAATTAAATAAATGCAAAGTTAACAAAATTTGTTATAGTCCTGTCCAGTATATCCAATTATTTTTCCCTAATTGCTGGTGCATGAATAGCAAATGCTGCCTATGTAATACAAACATGAAAACCTTCAGAGAGAGAGAGGAGAGAGGAGATAGAGAGAGAGAGAACGAGAGAGAGAGAGAGACCTTACAGACCTACAGCTCGTTCGGGTTTCCCCAGGTCCCTCAGTGTGAGGCACCTCTAATGTCTACAAGAGAGTTGTTGATGCATCTTCCGGTATATTTTGCTTCGTCCAATCTTGGATGGTCTGGGATGAGAGAGAGAGAGAGAGAGAGAGAGAGAGAGATATCTTCTACACTAGAGTAATGTTTGTCGCATATATTACCAGACTTTGACTTTCCTTTCTGATGGACAAATTGAAAAAGTTTGATCTAAAACGACATCTCTGCTAAAGCAATGGTGTTGCAACTGTATTCCTAGAGCGTTACGGACAATTCAATTAACCCCAGCATCTATAAACCGAGTTAATAGATGCCATTACTCACAATGCAGGCTGTAATTATTGTTGACGTAAATACTGCCATTACGGCAAAAGTGGTTATTACTTTCATCGATCCAGCGACAACCAGCTTACAATTAATCTGACCATGCAAGCATATCGAAACACAACAGGTAATCTACTTTCACCTAAATACAAATAACCTTCCATTTTCTCACGCAAATCCTTTATTTTGTCCTTTTTCTTTCGTAATCTGAATACTTAATGCCGTCTGTCATTTTCTTCCGTGAACACACTTGTTACTTCAGTGGTGAAATATTTCTTGCTTTCAAAGGTAAAACAAATTTTATATCCCCGGCCCTGGCACGCAAGTCTTCCAATTGTTATGGCCTTTAAACACAGCCATGACAATATTGCCTATTCACGTAAATGATGATGGTGGATATCTGTCTTCCCTTTCTTGGATGTAGAATTTACGATGTTTACGGAAAATATAAGTTATCCACATAACAGAAACGGAAGATTTCACAAATCAAATGTCGAACAAAGACGTGGAAGACTTCCGACTATATTTATTTTCTCAAATTTATTTACAATTTCCTATTCTTACCTCAGTGACAGCAACAGCTCCTGGAATAATGGTAGGAGTAGAATTCTTTTTAAATATATATTTTGAAGAGCTCAAGAATGATATTGCTGTCTAAAATCTAGCACTGGTCACTGACAAAAGATGTAATTGTGGTAACAAGCTCCACTTAACAGGGAACGAAAAGACTGCTTCATAAAAGACAAGCGGGTTAAAGGATACGGGAAGCACAAAGAGAGAGAGAGAGTTCCAAAATACAGTGTAGAGTTCCAAAATACAGTGTAGAGGTGAAGGGAACAATGAACTTTATTGTTGCTAACGAAAATGACGGATGTCATCTTTGGAAGGCAGTAAAGTAGCCGTGACATACAAGTATGAGTAAAATCATTAAAGTATGGACTAGTGTATGTATTATATATGGATCTACTATAAACTTTAACAATAGCCGGAATAAGATGACGGTTTTTAAAAGGGAATTTTAATTACTTACAATTTTTATAAAATATAGATTACATGCAATATCCTTTTTAACAAAGGTATAATTAACATTGTACTTTAATTTTTTTTTATTTCATTCTTCTGTATTTATGATAAGTACTATGGAAATAATGTAGAGAATTTGGTGATATTTTCATAATAAAAGATTTTAAAAAAAAGTATGAGTATTAGTGTGGATTTACATAAGCTTGAACACCAACTATAACAGACAGTGAAAAAAAATATTATTTAATGCTTTTATGTCTTTTTATTTTTATTTTATTGTTTATTTTTTTTATTTATTCATTTTTTAGCTTTTTTGTGTCATCTGACGTTTATTCTTTAACCTTTGTGTTAAAGAAAATTGGTCCTAAGCACGTTCCTTCTGTAATGCCCATATCTTGCAGTCTAGCGTAATTAAATTTTCTAAATACAACGCAACAAGATTTCTGATATTCTAAAGCAATACCTCCCGCGTCTCCTTCATTCACGTCTATGCATGAAACTCTGTCTTTGTATCAAGTTCGGATGAAATCCCTTTAACAGTGTGGGACAGGCATTTACATGGTAAATGGGACAAACACAGCTACGGATCGATCGGCAGACAGACAGATAATCTCCCTTCATGCGCGTCTATTATTGATGGCTTAGCTTTATACCCAGTTTGACCGGAATAACTCTCAACCAGGCATGAGGAGTTGCGATGTCAGTGTAGGCGTGACAGACACACTCATGGACGGACGGACAAACAGGAATACATACAGATCGGCGAACGAAAGGACAATGGCAATACAACCTTAGGAAAAGAAAAGAAAAAAAAAGTTATAGTTTTTCTGCTTTGTCAGAAGGGGGGGATAAATGAGCACGTGGGCCAATCAAGTTAAAATAGTTGTTTTATATTTATTTATCATTCTAAGAAAGTTAATTGCGAAAAGACTATGATGATGTTTTTTTTAAAGCTATAACTGGCAACTTACGGAAGTTATTCAGGTTTTACCACCCTCCAATAGGCCTGGACGACCTTCCTTTCATCCAACTTCACTTCCGACAAGGAGGTTATGCTTTTACTCGCGATTTTGTGTCACGAAGATGAATCAAAATAGGCTAGGCGCATCTTATTTAGAAAATTGACTAAAATACGGACCTCGTTACTGGTGTGGTAAATTAGCATTCATCTTAATAACCTGTTCGAATGTTCAGCTACGTTACTTTGCCGATAGCGATTAGTTGTATTGTTTGTGTGTTTTGTGCTGCATTTGTTTACTTATGACGTCCCCAATGTACCCTTCCCTGTTGACTGCTGTAACTCTGCGGCGGGATCTAAGCTGAATAAAGCCTTGAGTATGCGTTGAGGGACCTCGTTACTGGCAACAAGTGACTGGATTGCGGAAGAGATAAGAATTGAAGGTTTAGAGGGAGAGGGGCCTTTTCATTCTCTCCATCTCTCTGTCTCTGTCTAGCAAGACATCGATCACGCTCCGATACCGCCACGAGTTTCGAAAACGTCTCTCCCCTACAATGACATAGGAAACATTATGCTGGGAAAGTCGATAGTTAGGTAATTACCTCATTGCTTAGGATTAGTAGAGGTCTTTTTTAAGGTTATTCTTATTTTATTTATTCCGTCAGTTTCATCACATCTACTACTCTTCATTTGATATTTTAAGAAGCTGTATTTGCTACGTAATATTGCAAGTATTTATTTTGACGATTTACATCAATTTGTAAAGATCCATCCACAAAATGATGAAGTTAACTAAATTTACATCATGCATAAGGGTTCTTATGATCGCTGCAATAAAAGATAAGGTTTCATGAAATACATGATGCCGACACCATTTCAGGGATTAGGAACATCACGCCGTTTTTTTTTCATTCACTCCATTTTCCTTTGCACTTCGTCCTGGATAACACACAGATACCAAGTTGGCCACTACATGTTTTACAATGAAATATATGGTAATTCGTGCATATTTGACGATTAATAACAATCAAACATATCTTATCACTAAAACAGATTGGCCATAAAAGCAACCACTTCTTATTTGGCGCGGACGGTTCACAGATGATATTATTATTATTATTATTATTATTCAGTATATGAACCCTATAAGTATTCATATATATATATATATATATATATATATATATATATATATATATATATATATATGGATAAAAAACAGAATTCTACAAATCGTGTTTGAGTCGAGGTAAAACACTCTCAGTGATACTATCACCGAGAGCGAAGGCTGTCATCCACACGCCCTCGGACCTTCTCGAGTGTTTGGTTAGGAGACGAAAGTCCTTCAGGAGAAGATAACGGAGCTCAGTCCTCCAGGTACTGGCTGTCTGGAAAAGTTTCTCCTTCCTTCCTTTTAACCGTGGAAGGAAAGAAGGAAGGAAGGAAGAAAGACAGTTAAGACTAAATGCTCTGACCAAGCCAGAGGATTCATATTTACGCTCGTATTTTTTTTATTTCTTTACTAGAAACGAATTTCTCTAGTTTACATCTAACTATTACAGCAATACATCCATATATGTATATAAATATATATATATAATATATATATATATATATATTATATATATAAAGTATATATATAGATATATATATATATAGGTTTATATATATATGCAGTATATACAATCGACAAATACTTTTAATGGTACCGGGACTGTATGGACACCCTGTATATATATATATATATATATATATATATATATATATATATATTATATATATATATATATATATATATAATATATATATATATATATATATATATATATATATATATATATATATATATATATATTGTTAGAACTTTGCCATTTCCTTTTGTTTTGTTTTTATTCATTATCTTTTAGTTTCCCCTATTTTGCTATTTATTATAGTATCCCCATCAGGGTTTTGAGTTTTCTTCCTCCACATTTTTAGTTTACCATTCCTGTTTTTGATCCTTGGCCTGTTTATTCCCAGAGTCCTGTTTTCGGTCTCCTTGGAGCATTCCGAAGTGACTTTGGAAGTCCCTGCTGCCCAGGTATGGCAGTCTGTTTCTGGCCTTCGTGTTGATACCACACCATATGGATTACAGCAAGTTCGCTCCTTTATTCTGCTACGACTTGAACGCTCTTTATCCCTGGAGCTTGTTGCAACGCTGCTGCTTCATCTTGCTGTAGCCTTGGGCCAGTATTAGCCTGGGGGACCTCTCCGTGAGCAGGTATAGAGCCTTTGATTTTTGTGACGTCTGGAGGGACGTGTATTTGTGACGTCTGAGGGACGAGGATCTTCCTGAAGAAGGTCGGGCTTTACTCTGCCGCTATTTGGAAGATAGCGGGACATACCTTCCCGTTCCTTCGATATCCACGACGTCGTTTCTGGATCAATTACAGTTCTTATAAGAATTTGTGGGGATTTAAACTCTTAGTGGCCACTTTAAATTAGTTAGGTTAATTTAGTTTTGTTAATTGTTAGGCTTCTTTCTGGCCGTTATTTTCTCTTTTCTTTCGGGACCCCCTTATTTTGGAGAATGTCTGGTTTGATACTGTAATTAATAGTGTGGGTGTTTTATTCAATAGTGTTCATATTGTGTGATTGCTTTTCATTTAATTTTGTATTTATAGAGGTTCCGTTAATCATTTCTATCTATGCTGTGTTTGTATATATATTATATTATTTTTACTTGTGGTATTAGTTTCCCTCATTGTTAATATTTGCACACTGTCTGTTATTTCACTTATCGTGACTTTAACTTTGGAGAACACCAGTTATGATTGATAGCTTTTCTGGAGTCTGAAAGTAGCCCTTTGAGGAGGGTCCTGACAATATATATGTGTGTGTGTATGTACATGTATATATATAACATATACGTAGGTATTTTCACTTACTGGGATAATAGCTGAGGAGATTTCAGTGAATTTTTCAGCAGACTAAATTCGCTAGTTCCAAACATAAAATGTAAAACAGAATGGGAAAAGGACGGAAAATTAGAGTTCCTAGATGTACTTATCATAAGGGAGCAGAACAGATATGCTTTCACAGTATACAGGAAACCCACTTTCGCTGTTTCTTATATTCATCTCTTAAGCAACCACGATGTCTGCGTAAAGATCATGGTCGGGTGCAACCTATTCCTCAGGGAGCTTAGTATATATGTTTAAATGGGTTTATAGATAAAGAATTCAACACGATTCATCAACACCTAATACAACTGCTCTGCCCACCATACATTATCGAGAAGGCTATTAATAAAGCGAATACAATATACTATAGAGGTCTCACTCGTAAAAGACAATTAGATTTCAACAAAATAAAACTTCCTTACGATGAAAACATCCAAAAAGCTACAGAACACCTCAAGTCCAGTAATCCTTTCAATTTCCATCATCACAAATCCATCGGGAGTTCGCTCATTAACGTATATACTAAAATAAAGAGGAAAAGAAACCGGCGTTTACAAGATCTGAGCAGCAATTGTAATGAGATTTACGTGGGGGAAACTGGTAGATCCATTTCGCATAGATTAAGAGAACAAAAGAGCATTCGAAATGCTTCAGAGACCTCGGGGATTTCCCTGCATATCAGGGATAAAGGCCAAACCATAAACTGGAGTGCGGCAGAGCTGATTTTCAAAAGTAGCTGACCGTACGAAAGGAAGATGCTGGAATCTGCTTTCATCAATTAAACCAACAATATGAACCTGTAAGGAGGACAGTGGAAAGCGGATGACATCGACCAGGACGAGTTAATGCTAAGGCCTCTTCTCAAGCAGGTCTTCCAGAACATACGACCACCGGACGTTAATGAGTTAATGAGGCGAAAAACACCCGGGAATTATTTAATTTCCATCCTTCCTGGGTCAGCGGTGACCTGCATATCAACAGAGACTTACTGCAACGCCTAAATATATACTCCTGTAGCACATCATCTGTTCATATTTTACCAGTGAACAGGTGCAATTAAGGAAGTGCTCGAAATATATAGTTGCTACGTTCAACTAGTGTTTTATTGTCATTTTATTTGCATATACAGTATGTATATATATATATATATATATATATATGTGTGTGTGTGTGTGTGTGTGTGTGTGTGTGTATGTGTGTGTTGTAGGTATATGGTCAGCGGTAAAATCAATCCAGTGTCGAGGCGCTTTATACTATATAGCATGAAATTTCCCAGCATTCCATGCCGAGGCGTGCCTACAAATTAATAAACTTACATTCAATCAATGTTCATTTACTCATACCACAACTTAATACAAATATTTACGCAGTAAGAAATATCTGATCATGAAATATGACTACCGTCGAGAAATTATGCTTCGCCGTTCTAAACATCAGTTTCTGACAAAAATATATATATATATATATATATATCATATATATATATATATATATATATATATATATATATATGTATATAAATAAACAAATAAGTAAATAGTATAAAACAAAAAGAAATAAAATCCATCGATAGCATTTCAAATATCTCGTGGACAGAAACTGAAGCAAAACACGCTAAACATCATGTAAGCTGGCATGACTAAATACAAAAGCATAGCTACTCCAGCTAAACCCCCATTAAATAAATATATAAGAAAATAAAAAATAATGAATTCAAATAAACGCTCCTCATTATAATGTAAATACAATCGATTTCTCAGATGGGAAAAAATGTCCAATATCGGACGACTATTCTACAAATAAAAAAATTATATGCTAAGACACAACGCGTATCCTCCATCTCATCTTTTTCAGGACGTACCTTCACGTCATTGGGCTTTTCCTTTTCCATGCATTTATATAAGATATCCCCAGGTGCTTGAAGAGAGAGAGAGAGAGAGAGAGAGAATCTCAGCACCACACAAACCGTGCGCACACACACACGCATAATATATATATATTATATACTATATATATATATATATATATATATTACACACATATATATATATAATATATATAATATATATATATATATATACTACACATACATATACATGTATGTATATATTCTTACGAAATGCCAGTATCTGGTTACCATTTATCAATTATTACTTCACCAAAAGCCAGACACCTGAACCCTCATAACACGTTTAAACGACTGAATACTCTAAAGGCAACAGTGATCCCTTAACACTTACCAGTATTGCAGAAAATCAGACTAAGTTCATCAAAACAGGGTGTGAGGTAATCTTGTAAGTAATTAAATTAATCAAAGGGCATCACTCCATCAACAGCTTTAAATCTCTAAGTATTTCCCTGATTGCAGAAGTCTAAGTACTTCCCTGGTTCTAAGTCACTTCAAGTAAATTGAAGGAAAGCAAATCAGTTACCACTCTATGTTTCTACCTAACATAAATATAATCATAATCATATATACTGGTTAGAAATGAAATACTTATAAAAATTTTAAATAAAAAAATGTATTATTAAATTCAAAATTTATAAGTGAAATTCACAATATCAGGGAAAATTACTGTTACTTGAAAACAAAGTAAAGTTTAATTAATTCTTGAATCATATTAAGTAAAATCAAATCAAAATTAATTTATCACCAAAATTCAAGAAAATTAATTCAATCAAATTCAAAAGTGTTAGGCAAAAATTGAAAATTTGAAATTAATTCACAAGTGCTAAACACACAAAAACTTGAAAAGAATTCTAAGTAAATGCAAATTAATTCACAAATGTTAAATTTAATTAAATGTGCAATGGCTAAGCAATGAAAATAACTAAGTCCATTAAATTGTGAATGCAAATGAAAATATAAAATAAAAAGACACACTTCAATAAGAAAATGAAATAGTGCACAAACAATGGAACAAACACAAAACACAAAAAATACGCAGTGTGTAAAAGTGTAAATCTTTTCCACTCAAAACATTATAACCATCAGTTTTTACCAAACCTTCACAACCACCTGTTATTAGTTATTAGTTAACCAAACCATCATAACCATTAAATATTAGTTATTAGTTAATCACTGTTCCTAACAATGATTTGGTATTAGTTGTTACCTAACCGTTATTTTAGTTATTAGTTGCAAACTAATAAAATATAACACACTTTACCTTGGTATACCAATTTCTTTCTTTTTCTGCTGCAGGCTTGAATCACACCCTCTCACAAAAACCAGGCGCCAGTTACGAAAATAATGTTTGTTCAGATTCCACAAAAAAAACTAAATAACACTAAACAAACTCTAAGAAATATCAAATATGAAATTCTCACAAGTTATGAGTGACCAGTTTATGTTACGTTAATATAATCTCAAGGATGTTGAGAGAGAGAGAGAGAGAGAGAGAGAGAGAGAGAGAGAGAGAGAGAGAGAGATCTAACCGCCTCGAGGTTCTATGATATAATGAAATCTTCTTCCTTGCGGAAACTGGATTGGAGATATGATACAAAACGTTCTTGGCACAAATGCTTCTAGTAGCTTCGAAATCTGACGCAATCTTCATAAAGAAATGTGCAATCTCCACGTGGGACTCGGCAAAGACATACGCGTACGAGTCCAGTCTGTTAAAAAAAAAGACACGTACTCTACTCGATCGACACGAAGGAGAAGTCTTATCACGTACGATGAACAGATTCTTCCAAAACACAAATGAAGATTTGAGATCGCTTATAAAACCTCAAAACGCGTGACAGATTTAGGAAAGCAAACGGATCTCGCAGACCCTCTAATCTTACAGTGTTGACATAAAAGTTGTTAAACATTCGTTAGTTTCGAACAGACAAAGAAAGTCTCTCTCTTTTTACATTCTACGTTAATATATATTCTTTTACAACATGTAATGCGAAATCAGAACGCACATTTAAAACATCCTATTCTAAGCTATCTAGGAATCTGAAAAAATGTTACACAATCTACATGACCATTTCAAAGAGGGGAAACATGCATTTTGAAAGTAGCAATGTATAATATACCTCCCCCTAGAAGATTTTTTATCACGGTGTTGAATCCAACGATTCACAACGAGATAAATAATCAGCAACTACATTGTTTTTGCCACTAATGTGCTGCACTCTTAAGTTTATACTGTTGCAGGCACAAAGAACACCTGGTCAGTCTTTGATTATGGTTTTTCATTCTCTGGATAAATGACAGTGGATTGTGATCAGACAACACTAAAATTTTTTCATTCCTAGATCTATTCACATACACTTCAAATTTTTTCAATGCGGTGATTAAGGCTAAAGTTTCCTTCTCAATTGTCGAATATACTTTCTGATGTTTTTTCAGTTTGTAGACATGAAGCACACAGGATGGTAGATATTATTTTTCATCTTCTTGAAGTAGAACAGCTCCAACGCCACAGTCTGACGCATCAACTTGTATCACAAATTTCTTGTCGAAGTCTGGAGCTTGAAAGTACTGGTCTTGTAGTTAATATGGCTTTTACCTTCTCAAAGGATTCTTGACACTCTGGAGTCCCAACAAACTTAGATTTGGGACAGTCAAGTCTGTCAAGGGAGCTACTACGCGAGAAATTTGGGCAAACACGATAAAATCCAGCCATCCCCAAAAATCTCTGGAGCTGTTTCCTGGTAGTAGGTGTTTGTAGCCTACGATACCTTCTACATTAGCATTTTACTGGAGCAAGAAGGCCTTTACCAACTTCAAAACCCAAGATACTGCACAGTTTGCCTTGCCAAACTCACTCTTCTCTGTTAATCCTGCTTCTTGTAGTTTCTTGAAAACTTTCCTCAGAATCTTCAGATGTTCTTCCCACATTGTAGAGTAAATCACGATGTCATCTAGGTATACACCTACTCCTTCTATTGATCCTAGCAGTTGATCCATCAATTGTTGAAATGTTGCGGGTGCATTCATCAGACAAAATGGCAGAACAGTATACTGATACAGTCCAAATGGAGTGATAAAAGCTGACAGCAACTTGGCATTCTCATCTAAGGGAATTTGATAATATCCTTTCAACAAGTCTATCTTGGAAACAAACTTGGCTTGCCCAATATTATTAAGTAACTGATCTATAAGAGGCAAAGGTAAATATCAGCCACACTGATAGAATTCAGCTTCCGATAATCGGTACACATCCTAAATGAACCATCTGGTTTCTTCACTAACACACATGGAGAACTGAAGTGACTTGAACTGGGTTCTGCTAATCCATGTTGCAGCAAATACTCAACTTCTTTCTTCAAAACATCTCGATGATACGGTGATAAGCGATAGGCTCTTTGCTTGAAAGGTTTTCCATCTTCTTGAATCTTGATTTCATGCTTGGTCAGATCAGTACATCTAGGCACATCTGAAAAAATTTCTGGAAAACTTCTAATCACGTCACTAAAGTCTTCACCTTGTTCAACACTCAGATGTTTCAGATTATCCTCCAAATTTTCCAAAATTGAAGAATTATTCATCTTGCTTGCAGCTCCCAATTCGTAGCCATCATCGTCTTCTGTAGATAAAGTGTTTGGGTTACTACACAGTTTCAGTTTAGTTTCTGAGAAATAAGGTTTTCAAGAGGTTTCACATGTATCTTCCTTGTTTTCTTCTTCTTTCTGGTGTTTCAATCACATAAGTTTCTATCACTTAACTCTGAATTATCTTGTAAAGACCTGAAATTTATTAGTGAGGGGAAATCTCTTGACAGGTAAGAACACTAACACTTGTTTGACCAACAACTAAAACTTCTTAGCTTAGTCTTAGCATCAAATCTCCTTTTCATTTTCTCTTGACATCATTTTCAAGTTTTCTAAAGAGAATTTTCTAATCTCTTTCAACCTTTTCCTTAAGTTCTTCACATACTCTCCTTGGCTTTCCTCTTGATTTTCTTCCCAATTTTCTGCAAGAATCTTCAACGGTCCTCTCACTTCTCTTCCAAAAACTCATCTCATTAGGTGAACATCCCATACTTTCTTGATAAGCATTCCTAACTTCAAACAACATTAATGGTAAACCAACATCCCATTCTCTTCCTGACTCTGAACAATACTTTGTCAGCATACTTTTCAATGTCTGATGGAACCTTTCTAAGGCACCTTGAGTTTCTGGATGATAGGCAGTGGATAACTGTTGTTTCACTCCTAACAAATGCATCACATCCTGGAATAACTTTGAAGTAAAGTTTGTTCCTCTGTCACTTTGAACTATCTCTGGTATTCCAAACTTTGAGAAAAACTCCACAAGTTTTTCAGCAACTATCTTGGCAGATATGTTTCTAACAGGATTGCTTCTGGATATCTTGTCACAGGACACATTAATGTTAACACATACTCATTTCCTTTCTTTGTCTTCTGCAATGGTCCAACCATATCTATAATCACTTTGCTAAAGGGTTCTCCTCTAACTTCTATAGGTTGTAGGGGGGCTTTCTTGATGGTTTCATTCGGTTTTCCAGCTATCTGGCAGGTATGACACTCACGACAAAACCTGCTAACATCTCTGTGAAGTCCAGCCAGAAAAAATATTTCATGATCTTCTCCACAGTCTTCCTGATTCCCATATGTCCAGACTCATGAGCTACTGCCAACCACTTGCTTTCTCAATGGATATGGAATCAAAATTTGATGATATTCGCCCAAACAGTATCTCCTGGTATATCTGGTAGGTCTATACTTCCTCATCAGCAAACCTTCCTTCAGATAGTAACAGGTAGGAGTTTGTTGCATCTCTTCTCGATCAACAACTCTGAAGAACATATCAGCTAACGATGCATCCTTCTTCTGCAAGTCCATCAGCTTCTCTCTTGTCACTTGACCAACTTCAAGGGTTGAAGTTCTCAATATCTGCTAACTCAGCTACTGTAGTTTCACTACTGTCTTCAGTAACACTTGGACTACTCGGAGTCGCTTCAGGAAACACAGGTTCTTCTTCGTTCGTCGTCGTCGTCTTCTTCATCTTCTTGGGAAATCACTTCTTGGTCAGCACTATGGGAAACTTCACTTCCCTGGAACAATTCTTCTAAGCACAAAGATCCTTCTTGGGTGTGTAAATCCTCAGTTTCTTCACTTACAGTCGTAGTCCTCTCCATACTTCTGGTAGTTACACAATAGGAAACAGGTGGGGGTTATTCTTCTCCAAACTACTACTGTAGGACTAATCCTCAATGGTTTTGACTGTCACTACAGACAAGGAATAAATGGCACACCACCAACTTCATTCCCCAACAGAAACATGTATAACCTTCTACAGCCAGTGAGTCCTTTTACAGCAAAATCAACATTCCCTGTCACCAATTCACATGACAGGTGTAAGCAAGGCTATAGGAGTTACTTCCTCTCCTCCTATACCTTCAAAATAACTGAATCTCCTGTGAGACTCTTCTCCAACTGAGGGTAGAACCACGTACTACCACACATGGTTACTCCCTGTATCACGTAATATCTGACTGGTACCTGCATACTTCCTTCTTGATTGAAGCATACCCTCAAGATATGGCTTAAAAGCCTCCACACTGCTAAGCCACTCACTGCTTGAGGTAACATTTCCACTGGTTGCTAAACATTCAGCTTGTTTTAGTTTCATTCTTTTCTGGAGTCTGATTCTTTCCCACACTGCTCTTCGTAGTTTGTTTCACCTGGTCGCCTTTTACAACTTGACCAACTGGTTTTGACTGCTGTTGATTCCGGTAACACTCTTGACTGTAGTGTCCTACTCTTCCACACTTGAAACAGACAACATTAGGTTTCTGTAACTGTCTTGAAAAACTGGATGAGGATTTCACATTAGTTTGCTGAGTTGTATTACCTTGTGTACTCTTGGTATTATCACTTGAAGGTTTCACAAATTAAATTTGTTCCTGTTATTTGGAAAAGACTTAAAACCAGGGCGTTGTTGACTCTGGTACTTGACATTGTGATTACGTTTACTACTGATTATATTGTAATCTTCACTTAGTGTAGCAGCTTTGTCAAGTTTCTTCACTTCTCTCTCTGAAATAGGCTCTTGTATGTTCAGGAATTCCCTTAAGATACTGTTCAAGAACAAGTAACTCTTCTAATCATCAAAAGTTTAACTTTAGCAGCTTCTACCAACGTTTGAAACACCACCTCACTTGTAAGCATAATCTAAGAATGCCCTTCCCTTTCATCTTTTCTTAAATTTCTGAATCTCTCATTGTAGTACTCTGGGGTCATCTGGTAAACTTGTAGCACACTGTGTTTAAGTACCTTGTAGTCTTTACACTGATCAGCTGTTAAGGCTAGATAAGCACTTCTCCCTTTACCAATCAAGACACTTTGTAGCAAAACTGACCATTTATCCTCTGGCCATCCCATACCTGAAGCCACTTTCTCAAAGTGATAAAAAAACTCATCTGGAGCTTCTTCAGTAAACATAGGATTAACTTCTGTACTCTCACTACATCAAATACAGGGTCTTGATTACCTTGGTTAGGGTTAGATGGTGTTACAGGTAATGTGGATCTAGCTTTTATTAATTCCATTTCCCTTTCATGTCTTGCGATTTCTCTTTCCTCTTCTGATGCTTTTTCTCTTCTCTTTCTCTTCTTTCTTGTTTTTTCCCTGTCTTTTCTTTCTCTTTCAGCTTGCATTCTCTCTCTTTCAGCATGCATTTTCAGCTTAATCAAATTCTCCTCTGTTTCAATGCGTCTAAGCTCTAACTCTGCATCACTTTTCTCTTTCTTTTCTGCTTGTTTATTTATGAGATCAGCACGTGCTACGTTCAACAACTCTTGAGCCAATTCTAACATTCATCTTCATCAGTTATTCTACCAGAGTTTATCAATGATTCCATAGCAATACATCTTATTTGTGCCTTTACCATACTAGTAGGCACACAACCACCACATGCCTCTGCTAAAGCGCTCCACTGTGCTTTAGTCAGAGTGGTTTCAGACAAAACTTGGATGGAAAGGGCTGCTAAAAATCCTGACCTTGAACTGAGCCATTTTCCTCTAAGTTTTCAACTTACAATTCATACAATAATGCAAACAAAATTATATGGTCACTCTCCTAACAAAATATATCCCTAACACCACCAGTATATTCTAGAGTGATAATGAAATCTGCTTTCCCGGGTTTCTGGGCACCATTAAACAAGAGGTACTAAGTGCCAAGTATCTGGTTACCATGCATCAAATATTACCTCACCAAAAGCCAGACACCTGAACCCTCATAACACGTTAAACGACCTGAATACTCTAAAGGCAACAGTGATCCCTTAACACTTACCAGTATTGCAGAAAATCAGACTACGTTCATCAAAACAGGTGTGAGGTAATCTTGTAAGTAATTAAATTAATCAAAGGGCATCACTCCATCAACAGCTTTAAATGTCTAAGTATTTCCCTGATTGCAGATGTCTAAGTACTTCCCTGGTTCTAAGTCACTTCAAGTAAATTGAAGGAAAGCAAATCAATTACCACTCTATGTTTCTAACTAACATAAATATAATCATAATCATATATACTGGTTAGAAATGAAATACTTATAAAAATTTTAAATAAAAAAATGTATTATTAAATTCAAAATTTATAAGTGAAATTCACAATATCAGGGAAAATTACTGTTACTTGAAAACAAAGTAAAGTTTAATTAATTCTTGAATCAAATTAAGTAAAATTAAATCAAAATTAATTTATCACAAAATTCAAGAAAATTAATTCAATCAAAATTCAAAAGTGTTAGGCAATAATTGAAAATTTGAAATTAATTCACAAGTGCTAAACAACAACAAAACTTGAAAAGAATTCTAAGTAAATGCAAATTAATTCACAAATGTTAAATTTAATTAAATGTGCAATGGCTAAGCAATGAAAATAACTAAGTCCATTAAATTGTGAATGCAAATGAAAATATAAAATAAAAAGACACACTTCAATAAGAAAATGAAATAGTGCACAAACAATGGAACAAACACAAAACACAAAAAATACGCAGTGTGTAAAAGTGTAAATCTTTTCCACTCAAAACATTATAACCATCAGTTTTTACCAAACCTTCACAACCACCTGTTATTAGTTAACCAAACCATCATAACCATAAAATATTAGTTATTAGTTAATCACTGTTCCTAACAATGATTAGCTATTAGTTGTTACCTAACCGTTATTAGTTATTAGTTGCAACTAATAAAAATATAACACACTTTACCTTGGTATACCTATTTCTTTCTTTCTCTGCTGCAGGCTTGAATCACACTTTCACAAAAACCAGGCGCCGTTACGAAATAATTTTGTTCAGATTCCACAAAAAAAACTAAATAACACTAAACAAACTCTAAGAAATATCAAATATGAAATTCTCACAAGTTACGAGTGACCAGTTTACGTTACGTTAATATAATCTCAAGAATGTTGAGTGAGAGAGAGAGAGAGAGAGAGAGATCTAACCGCCTCGAGGTTCTATGATATAATGAAATCTTCTTCCTTGCGGAAACTGGATTGGAGATATGATACAAAACGTTCTTGGCACAAATGCTTCTAGTGGTTTCGAAATCTGAAGCAATCTTCATAAAGAAATGTGCAATCTCCACGTGGGACTCGGCAAAGGCATACGCGTACGAGTCCAGTCTGTTAAAAAAAAAGACACTACTCTACTCAATCAACACGAAGGAGAAGTCTTATCACGTACGATGACAGATTCTCCAAAACACAAATGAAGATTTGAGATCGCTTATCAAAACGCGTTGACAGATTTAGGAAAGCAAACGGATCTCGCAGACCCTCTAATCTTACAGTGTTGACATAAAAGTTAAACATTCGTAGTTTCGAACAAACAAAGAAAGTCTCTCTCTTTTTACGTTCTACGTTAATATATATTCTTTTACAACATATAATGCGAAATCAGAACACACATTTAATACATCCTATTCTAAGCTATCTAGGAATCTGAAAAAATGTTACACAATCTACATGACATTTCAAAGAGGGGAAACATGCATTTTGAAAGTAGCAATATATAATAATATGTATCCACAATCATGCTATGATTCTAAGCATGACTCATAGTTAAAAGAGGAAACCGCGCGTGGTAGAGAAAAAAAAAAAAGAAGGGAGTTTAAGCAATGGAATAATACATACGAGTTGGCCATCACAATAATACGTGAGTGCGTATATGCGTGTCTGCGCATAAATATCTACAATAATATTCTACATGAATATCCCCCACCCTCCTTTCTTGTGTCGAAGACGACAAAAAGACTCAAGAATGACACGCAAAGGTGATATTTTTTTTTTTTTTATAGAAGAGGCGATGTATAAAAGTGATTGGCAGCTTGCGATAAATTCCAAAAGGCAATCTTCCCTCCAGAACGACACATCTTATTCCCAAGACTTTTTTTTCTTTGTTTTCCTCTCATTTCTCCATCATTTTCGCATTTTCAAGTGAAAAACAGACTGTCTCAGAAATAGGATTCATATTCGCACGTGTGTTGGGAATTTAAAAATAGAAAAATTGTGGACTGTATAATATCCATTATTCATGTTCGCACGTGGGTTGGGAATTTTTAAATATTAAACATTTTTGACAGGAATTATTTCTGCTGAAGTTGACAAATCTGAATGCCCAAACATTTTCATAGATTCATATCCACACGAGTGGGTTAGGAAGATGAAAATGAACTGTTGACTATGAAATATACATTGCAACAGATTCAAATTCCAAAACCATATCATGAACTTAAGTATTTCCATGCCTTTGATGAGATCTTTTATAGTTCAATCAGTGTGTTCAAAATCATATACAGCATTGTGATCAATCATTCATAATGCTTGCCTCACCAGCCCAAGAGCCAGGGTTCGATCCCCTGGTGAGGCCGAACGCTTATATCAACTCGCAGATAAGAAGTGAGTTATATACCTGGTAGTCACTTGACGATGGGAACCGATTGCTCAGCCACGTAAAAATATGAAATTGAAAACGATGATTAAAATTCTCTCTCTCTCTCTCTCTCTCTCTCTCTCTCTCTCTCTCTCTCTCCTTAAAATTTTTGCGAGGAGCTTGGCAATCTCGTTATTCGCAACAAAAATTATTCGAGTGATTATTTCCGGATTCTGGATTTTTATCGACTGAGAATTCTCGACTTTCGAAGGCCGTTACGCGTCATGGCTTCTTCAGGGTAAATAGTTCTCAAGATTCAGGGACTCACGCATTCGCTATTTCCTCTCGGGAATAATTCCCATTATTTCTTATCACAAATGCCTAATATTATCTCTCCATTCTTTCCCATCAAACACAAATGAGGTACAGCTACAGATTTTAATCATAACATTTTGAACTTTCAAGATAAGATGCTCCCTTAAATGGTACCACTCCAGACTACAGAAAATAATGAGCTATAAGATTAGTAGAGATAGAGGAAGATGAGGATTGTTAAAATCCAAAGGGAAGAATCCAATTTCAAGCTCAGCGATCCCTCACATAAAGATTGATAATCCTCTGATCTGACGCGACTTTTTTTTTTTGGACTCGGCAACTCATTAGTCACTAATAGCCTAAAGAAAATGGTAAAAAATAGGGGTGATCATCATAGCGTTTCTTAAGGTTTCAAAAAGATTTCGGTGAATGTTAGTTTTAAATAAACTGTTTCGCGTTTTAAACGACGCTGCGTATGAAATTTTAAACAGTAAATCAATCTTATATATATATATATATATATATATATATAATATATATATATATATATATATATATACATATATATATATATATATATATATATATATATAGATATGTATATATATATATAATGATATATATATATATATATACATATATATATATATATATATATATATATGATGATATATATATATATATATATATATATATATATATATAGATATATATAGTAAAAATAGATATATATATATATATAGATATATATATATATATAGTATATATATATATATATATATATATATATATATATTATATATATATACTATATATATATATATGATAGTATATATATATATATATAGATATATATACATATATTATTATATATATATAGATACTATATATTATATATATATATATATATATATATATATATAGATTGAGATATATATATATATGTTATATATATATATATATATATATATATATATATATATATATATAATATATATATATATATATAGTATAGTATATATACATATATATATATAATATATATATATATATATTATAGATATATATATTATATATATATATATATATATATATATATATATATATATACTATATATATAATAAATGTGTGTGTGCATGTGTGTGTGTAGTGTTCGCTAACGCCCCTTATCGATAACATGACTTTCATCCTATAGACATCCTAGTATAACTAAATCGCCGGCGTATAAAAATAAGAAGAATTAAAGTTGGGAATCCTCTACAAACAACCTATATTCCCACCCCTACCCTTTTTTTCTATATTAATATTGCTCGTATCTATTACCTCTCTCTCTCTCTCTCTCTGCATTCCTTCTATATACTATATAAACAAAAGCAGAAAATTCTTATGAAAATATTATACATGGAAACGCATGCAAACAAAAGAAAAGGAAAAAAAACATGGTTCGGTTCATAAAATTAAAATACTGTTGACATTTTCAAAAGTGGCGACGCACACCTACTGCCATCGCAGAGTTCCATCGATATGCAAAATTCCTTTATACAAAAGGCATACGGAAAATCACAATCTCATATCCTGTACAATACTTTAACCAAAAAATACCGAAAGGGTTATTCATGCCTTTCACAGCCACATTGAAGAAAAAGACGCTAACGCAATTAAAATGAGAATCACGATGTTAGGAATACAGAAAAGAATTTGCATGCCACGCGGGAGCATGAAAAGGCCCAGGTAAATGAATTTAGATTCAACGTCCAAACAGAGGTTTCCCTAACCTTCCTTTCGGCGCCTGCGTTGTCCCGACTCCATACGACGGAACAATTGGCTTTTTCATATCTCCACATGATCAAATACAAAGTGGACACGGGAAGCTCTTCAGAAATAAAGGAGATTCATCACCGTGATGATGCAGCAAAGACGATTATAGCTTTCAAATATGAGTACTATCTGTTTCGATCTATTTTACAGTTTTTTTACTATAAATATTCACACAGGCAAGTATTCCTAGTTTCCATATCAAAAAACGAGAGAAACAGAGAAAATGATTGCGTATAAAACATGAAACAAACTAAAATATGTATATTTTCATTTCCAAAAACTCGCATAAAGCTATACATATGAATTGAGAAAATTAAATGTTATTAGTCATACACACTCTCAGTCTAGTATGTGTGCCATCTGTATAGTTGTCTTTACAATATGTATACATGCTTACATGTGTGCTTTCTTCCTTGGATGATACCATCGCATATAATAAGAGATTTCCGCAAATTTAAATAAGGATGAAAACTAACTTGAAAAGCAGTCATGAAACTGTTCACCTGTTCAGATTACCCAATAGCTCTTGTCCCCAATCCCCATCCAGCCGATAACTTTGATGGCCCTACGCTGCTCCTGTAAGTAGTTTATATCCGTTATATATCTCTCCACAACAAATATAAATCTCCTGAGCAGAAAAGGCAAAACTGACGACCCATATGAGGAAATGAGAAAAGGATCTGGAAATTGAATCCAATTCAGGCTGAAAGGATCTTCACGAAAACGACACTGATTCTTCAGTGTCGGCTGATGATCAACTGAGTCAGTTGGAGAGGCGCTTTTGTTGATTTATCACGACCTGCTTCTTGATGGGCTCCTCAGACGATTGGCGATGGGAAACGGAGGCAAAAGGAGGAAGAGTCTGTGATTCAATTTCGAAAGCTCCCGTGAAAGTGAATGACGAAAATATCACGTATAAAAAGGAATGAAAAATTGGCGGTCTCCTCCCCCCGCCCACCCACTTTCTCTCTCTCTCTCTCTCTCTCTCTCTCTCTCTCTCTCTCTCTCTCTCTCTCTCTCTCTCTCTTTCTCGTCAATGGCCCCTGTAGGCTTGTTCCATATGAGTAAGGGTTTATTTTCTGAATATAATAATAAGTTGTCTATTCAAATGTACAGCAACGTATCTAGAAATTCTTTGAACAAATCTTTAATGGAATATTTAGAGCCGAGACTCCATTGGCTTAAGAAGATGTCATCAGGAGACGAAGGGACTCTGGTTGCATTTAACAATAACTTGCACTGACCACTGAATAAGCAGCCAATAAAATTTTATAGACATTCTAATACAATCCTTTGAAAGTAATCCATTTGCTGAATGGGTGCCGTAGTCTTAGTAAAAGGAAGTGGTTGAGCAATAGGATACCTTCCAGATTTTGAATTTCTACTCTCTCTCTTCATACATAGGCACATGTCACAAACTTACATGCGTACATTTATGACGAATCTACATAAATGAAAATGCAATGGAAGCGACTTATGAAACTACGAAACGACTTGACGGAAAACTCCCAAATCTGCAGAGACAGGTCAGATATGACTTGTAAATTTCCGAGGTTCATTATAGGAATTTTCCATCGTCGGTGAAGAGCAAGTTAAATTCAATTACTTAAAGAAAAATAGAGAGAGAGAGAGAGAGAGAGAGAGAGAGAGAGAGAGAGAGAGATTTAACAAAACGCCAAGAGTTAATATTAAAGTTTGCTTCATTTTTCTTTTTATTTTTTAAGCTTTCATTTTTTCTTGCCTTTTGGGTGAATGCCCGCTTGGCAAACGTCCAATTCTAAATTCAGCTTCCTCGTTCAGTGCCGTGGAAGCTTTAGAAAATAAAACAAAATAAAACAGTAAAACTTAAGAAAGTAAAATTGTTCACTTGCTTTCTCTCACTCTCTCATTTTCATTCTCTGTTATAGTTTCTCTTTGTTTTGTTTTTCCTATTATTACATTTTTTATTTCTTTTCTCAAACTTGGAATTTTGCGACACGCCGTTCAAATGGTTTAATTTTACACTTTATTAAATAATTTGTTCTCAAAAATTTTTTTTTAAAATTTTTTTTTTCACTTGCATAAAGTCGCAACCCAATTGTACAGACTGAAGTTCAATTTCAAGCAGCCATTATCCACTTGTTATTAAGATAACACTGAAAAATTAATAAGTAAAACGAAAACACAAGAAAGTCACTTCCCCGTTGACAGGAAATATGGTAGAAGATATTAAGAAAAATACTTTTCGTTTCCCTAAAATTTCATTCACTGCAAGACAATGATTTCAAGCCACCCAGAAGTTTAGGCTCCGCCCTTTTCCCTCCTTAAATTCATTATCTGTATCATTTAAAGTGACCGAATGTAACAAATATTTATGTCTCCCAGAATGGTTAGCATTAAACCTCGGCAGCAAAAAGTTGATTCTATACTAAAATGCATCCTTGTTCACAAAGAAAGAAAGAAAAAGTATTTATATCAACAGATTAATCTCTCTCTCTCTCTCAACTTCTTTACATACAAAATATGTGACACATGGAATAAACTGCCACCAGAAATCGTAAACAGCAACAGTTGTGTTGGAAGAGTTTAAAATAAAGCTTGACAAAATCATTAGGACACTCTGAATTGAACAGTAAAATCTGCTCCAAGAGATAAGTGAGCACACGTAATTCCTCCTTGGATGGACTAATCCTTGTAACTCTCTCTCTCTCTCTCATGCAGATCCTCCTTTTCGCAACAGAGGGAATGATCCCAAGAAGCAAACATTAGGTGAAATGATGAAGGGATCATTTGTTCCCTTCACCCTTTACTTTAGCTTGCTTGCTTGCTTGCGTAAGATCAGGGGAGTGACGTCAATATATACTTCATACATCTGTACGATAATTTAACATGTATGCTTGACTGATTTATGACAATTCGCTTTGAAGCCAAGCACTAATTCTGACGGAGCATTCAGCTTAATGTATGTATTATATTGAATACACACACACATACATTTACTATACACGCGCACATTATATAATATATATATA
>NC_087209.1:11477712-11490212 GCF_015104395.2 Macrobrachium nipponense | reverse complement strand
GGTAAACCAAATGAAATTGAGCCTAATCCCTCATTCACATACATAATTTGTGAGCGTAAAACATACTTTCATTATTCTAATTCGGTGGTTTTCCGAACAAAAATGACATTCAAGCATTCGGTGACATATGCGAGTGAGAAAATGGAATACGATATCCTGAGTGATGGGCACTGGGTGAATAAGGCTCTGATGCACCGGGTTTTTAATATTTACTATGCCGTAATCAAAACAAAATTAGCTCGTACCTTTTCCTTGGGGCGATGACTGTCTCCGTGACGAAGCTGGAATGACGACCACAACAACAGAAATAAACGGAACGAGAACGGCTATCACGATTAAAACCTGCCCAAGGAAGAATAAAAAAATGAATGTAAGTACTAGTAATTTAATAATTATTCTAATAACAAACTATGGAACAAAATGTTAGCCTAGGGTCGGAGGTAACGTAGCCTAGTATAGCCTACTACGGGGTGACAATTCAGTACATAAATATTTCTTATAGTATTTTCAACCTCAAGCTCTTAGGTTTAATTACTTTGTGAGTTTCAGCTGTATTACTCTTATGATCGTCTGTGCATCATAATGCTGACTGAAATCTGCCACAGCTCATTTGTGCATAGGTTAATGCTGACTGTAATCTGTCAGGAGTTTGTATGATAACTGTCTCAACTTTGGCATTTTTGTAATAATTTTGACCAACACAGTGTGGCCATATTTTTAGGCAAATATGCTGCCTGGCATTTTAAGTATAACAGTGATTTATGAGTGAAGGCGGTAGGCTATGTATCTCAGAAAGGTTAGGCAAGGGTATGGTACAGACTAGACTAGGTTAGTGGTTAACAATATACTTGAAATATATAATAATATCTTGTTAATTTTTTTATTTATTGTCGTAATTTATTCAAGATATTCAATGTTATACAGTAATTGGCTGTTAGTCTGCTCAACAAGATGATTGTCAAAGAGTGATGATTATCTTGCTTTAGTTTTGATAACTATCTGGTCATATTTCCAGGCAAATGTGTTATCACCCTATTTCGTACAAAGTATTAGAAAAAACTGCAATGCTTGCTAATCTGCAAGTAGAGAATTTCGGTGATTTAAGTGCAAAGTTCTAGGGTAGCCTACGTGCCACGGAAGGGTTAGGCGAGGGTATGGCACAGACTAGCCTAGGCTATGACAAAACATAGAATATGTAATACTGTATTATCGCTGCTGCTTACTTACGAATTTTACATCTTCATTTACTGAAGATGTTTGATGCTGTACTGCGACAAGTAATAAAAAAAATTAACCAGGCCATTGAGCTAGAAACGTCTTAAATGCCAATCAATCTACCAGTGATACCGAGTGTTAATAATCTTCTGTTTTTCCTTAAAATGCATTCAAGCAGTACTGATTTTAAGAAAAATTTTGGATATGGCAAAATAGGCTAGCCATGAAAACATGAAATGTCTGTCCATCCTGGGGTAAATTTATTTCTGATTGATGTTCGAGAGGTGTGACTTGCACAAACATAATATTTATATATATATATATATATATATATATATATATATATATATATATATATAATATATATATATATATATATATATATAGTGTATATATACATACCATATAAGATATATATATATATATATATATATGATATATATATATATATATTATATATATTTTTTATAATCCTGAATATTTCAAGGTACCTGATAGCTTAAATGCTGAAATGGGTTCTTAAATACTGTATATATCTTATATATAATATGTATACCTATAATGCTAAAAGGGTGTTGAATACTGTATATACCTCTATATATATACGTATACCTATATATTAAACATACATATATTTTATATTTATAACCACACATATATGCATGGCTACAAATGTCCTTTAATATACAATTCGTCTGCCTAGGGATAAACCTAATTCAGTGTTTATGCCATCAGAGATCTTAAAATATTCAGGAAATATATATATATATATAGATATACATATAATATATATATATTATATAGATATATATATATATATATATATATATACATACATATACATATATATATATTAATATATATATATAATATATTAAAATATATATTATATATATACACTTTACATACCATATATAAGTAATATATATATATTTCCTGAATATTCAAGGTACCTGATGGCATAAACACTGAATTAGGTTGTTGAATACTGTTATATCAATATATGTATGTATGTATATGTATATATATATATATATATATTATATATATAGATATATATATATATATATATATATATTGGATATTTCACTGAATTAGGTTAATTCCGAGGTAGAGCGAAAGTGGATATTGAAGGACATTTGTAGCCTAATATATAACGTACTAACTGGAACAGTTAGTACGGGCTGAACACTGCAACGGAGGCAGTAACGGGTAGATATATATATAATATTTATATATATATATATATATATATATATATATATATATATATATATATAAAACCGTATTTTTCAAATGCAGGTCGGGGTGTCACTCATATAAGATCATGGATGTCCAGGTGTTTGAGATTGATTTCCATTTCACCCCTTTCTGGATGACAGGTGACTGGGAGTGATAAACGCCAACTATTCAACTGCTCGGTGTGTGCCCGACTGCTTTCCGTTTTATGTTACTATGTAGACCTGTTGTCAAGAAAGGGGTTGGATGGAATTCAGCTTTATGCCCGGAGACATCCAAGGACTTATGCGAGTGACTATACCTCAGACCAGAGCTCGTTGATGGTTGGTGAGCGTACGTTGTACATTTTACATGCCTACTATACTCGGATTTTTTTTCCCATCTGCCCACCCGCCTGTGGTGTTTGCGTATGGTAACACTGCGTCCCGGGCTTCGGTGTAATTCGCATACCAGTACATTATTTAGACACTTTTCAGTTGCAAATGTACACCCAGATATCCTTTTATTTACCTAAACTTACACATAGCGAGCCTATCTAAAGCCCGGGACTCGGTGTTACCATAGCAAACACAACAGGAGGGTGGACAGATGAAAAAAAAAAAACAGAATATAGGTTATTTGCTTCTCTTAATTTAGCTTATAACGCGTTAAGTTGTACACTTTACTCTCAGCCCAGGTTATTTTATTAATTTAACTCATACAATTTCACCGTAACATGCAACTATGCATAACCAACATGCATGAACTAAGAACCTACCATGAGGAACTCACCGGAAAACGGGAGCGAGCAAAATAAACACGTCAATTGTTCAAACTACTACAAACACTGATTACGTTCTCACCCATACATGGCATAGATTATTATTTTCCGGCCTTCATTTAGCGTACAGCGTAAGCATTCAAGTATTTATAGCCAACAAACATGAACTACTATGAGATTCAGGGCCTCTGTAACACGGTTTTTTGGACTTTGCTCCTTGTCAAACCATCGGATGTAGCTGAAAGTTGACATATGTATATTTTACAACCACACAAATTTTGTCATTATTATTAATAACCTAACCCCTATAGTTTTAATTTTTATAGAGTAAAAATTATCTAGCCGACGCCATGGCCAATGATTAGGAGCCAAGAGTCGAAAAACATTCATTACGTAAGCAAAGTTAACTCCTTTTGACGAAATGTTGCCCCGCCCATCCACTAGACAGAAACTCATTCTCCTTGTTCCATCGGCTCTGAAACCCAAAGACTTTATGAATGGCGGAACGATACATAGATGTGGGTGGGGTATCTGTGCTAGCGTAGTAATACTACTGTAGCAGTAGTGCCGCAACAGTATATGCGTAATATACATGAATTAAACGTTTAGGCCAACTGCTGGAATCCTTGAGGATCATTTAGCACTTCTTACAACTACTCGAGAAATGAGTTTTTATAGCCAGAAGTTAAATTTTGTAATCCAACAATGCCCATGATAGCCTTCAGTGTTATCCTGAATTATAACGAGGCCAAAGTGGGTGGAGCCTCATGAAGTTATCATTCTGATGATAATTACTGGTGAAGGTTTAAAGCCAAAATACGGTACCGGGTATTTTTTTTTCAGTAAATAGGTAGATAGCCAATAAATAAAAATTGCTTGACATTAGATATAGCTGTTACCAAATCAAGCTTGTCTACTATGTTTTTGAAAATTACCAACTATTCCCTACATCTTGTCAATCTGATTGTGACCTATAAAGTAGACTGTAATTTCTTAGGAAACTTATTTTGGGAGTTAGACTAATAATCGAAGTGTTTTTGTATTTATTAACATATTTTGTTGGTTTGTTCATTATGACAATTATCAGTGGAGAGGTTTCAGAGTTCATAAAGGTGTGCTGCTTTGCTTGTATTTAAATTTGTTTGTCATTGTTGCCAGAGGTATAGCCTTCGTTACGTATAGCCAATCATCCATCGAAAAAGAGGGAAGAAATGCTGTCATAAGTTACATAACAAGTGCGTTCGAAACCTTTTCTCTGAGTAAGTTGGCCCGTCTTAAAAAACAGTCACTTTTACATTGTAAGTACCTAATTTTTTCAACCTACGTAATGCAGAATGCAGTCAAAAATTTATTTGTACATAATAATGTATTTTGAATAAGCGTTATATTATTAAATGCATAGATAAAAAGTTATTGCGAAAAAACCGTGTTACAGAGGCCCTGAATCTCATAGTAAGTACTTGCCTTGAGGAAGTCCACTTGAAAAGGGGAGAGAGCGAGAACACGCCGATAACCACACTACACACACTTGGGTGTTAATACTTACTGTCAGTAACTGACTGACAAAGTTAGAAATACCCAGATGGCGCTGCTATTGCAGTTAGTCTCAACACCTGTCACGCGAAACATACCACGATTTCATTGCTTGCTAATACCAAGTAAGACACCATACGAGTCATCTATCATTAATGCTAAAGGTTTTATTCATAATAGCAATACAACAGTTGAGTTATATTTGTTTAATGACGTTTGGAATACGTGTGCATTTATGTCAGAATTTACGCTTGTTTAATCAAGTTTGGAGTACCTACGCGTTTCTTAGTTTTAAGCACAATAAAACTTGCTTTGTGTAAGTGTTTTGAACCACCTGGCTCGGTTATGAATATTACATTGCTATATATTTATTTAAATTTAGGCAGTATGTCAAAGGAAATTCTACCCAGTTTTCACTATCTTACGCGCTGGATGATAGAAAGTACACCGGTGTTTGACTCAATAGCCTTGACTAGAGTTTCATGTTTCATCCATACTTGTCTCAGGGGCGTCATTTCAGATTTTTGTTGGCCGGGGCGGGATTGGGGGTGGGTGTGGTAGCAAAGATGGGTTGGCTTTTTTTTTTTTTTTTGTTTTTTTTTTTTTTTACTAGTTTACGTGTTTTTTGAAGCCACATGAGCAAGGTATTTCAGCAAAAATTAGGGACTCTTCCCACTCCTGTTTGTATATCTCATGATCACTGGTAGCTAATAGACAGACAAGGATCAAGAAACGTAGTATTTCCGAGAATTTTCATATATTTATGATTACACATTTAAAAAGAAGGCATGCTGTTACGGCTTGGGGGAAGGGGGCAAGTTGAGTCTTGGGGGGACCAGTTGGCCGCCCCCAGCCCCCCCAAATGACGCCCCTGAGTGTTCATGTTACTTTGTATCTTTATATTTTTAGTTCATTTCGTATTTTTCACACTTAGCCTAGATATTCTTTGGAAACAGGATGACCAAGTTCATAGCCTTTCGACGGTGGCTATCTCTCAAACCCTTCCCCTCCCTTTCCTCCCCTCTCCCCCACCCTCACGCGACCAGGGGCGATCTAACCGGGTAGCAGGGGTTGGGTGGTTGTTTCAATAAAAAAAAAAAAACTTATTTTATTACTATAGAATTGTTCGGAGCACGGGTGAAATCATGCAGTTTGTGGATTTAGTTTTCAATTTGAAGTGAAATGGATCAGCCCAGTTTAAAAGGTGATTTAGAACGGCTTAATTTTTTTTTATTAATGGAAGTGTGTTGTGAATTTTACTATAATGAGTTACAATATTTGTTTAATGACGTTTGGAATACGTGTGCTTTTATCTGTCAAAGTTATGGTTGTTTAATCAAGTTTGGAGACGTTGTTTCTTAGTATAAACACGATAAAACAAAACTTTTGGTAATCAGAGGCCTCCCTAGAGTATTTGTATTAGTATTCCTTGCAACCCCTCCTCCCCACACACCCCAATAACTTGAGAATTTTTGATAAGGAGTGAATATATAGCTTTTTTGGGGGGTTGATATCTTCTAATACTTATATATAGTCATCGTCTCTAACACTTTATGCACCTTTCAGCATAACCACAGCATTCAAATGTTAATATAGAAGCGAAAAGACAAAGAAATAAGCACAGCATACCTTAGCGAGTCAATTGACACTTGTTTACAATAAGCGTATGGTGTAAAGAAAACGGGCGATTTCTGCCTCAGAAAATCACAGAATAATAATAATAATAATAATAATAATGATAATAATAATAATAATAATAATAATATTGAAACATCAAACGAGGAATTGGATATATTCTATGAGCCTTTATGACACCCCCCATCAAGCTGTCACCCGGGGCGGACCCCCCCCCCCCCCACCCCCCCCCCCCCCCCTCCCTCACCGCCCCCCATTCAGTACGCATGTGTGTAATTGTTTTGAAAAATCAGTATGTTTAAGGAAATTCTACCCAATTTTCACTTTCTTACGCCTTGAGTGACAGAAAGTACACATGTGTTTGACTCAATAGCCTAGACTAGAGTTTCAGGTTTCATTCATATTTATTCCTTGAGAAATGGAAATTAATACCACGTAATTTCAGTGAGCCCAAGTCTGTCTATACAGCGGATTCATGCCCAGTGTTTCATATACAAATGACTTCAAAGCTTGGACGTAAAAAAAAGACATTAATTTTATGTAAGTGTAACTTCGTAGAATGCAGTGTGGGAAGGCGACGCATGTGTTGTTACAATGCTGGTCTCTGTAATTTTGGATTAAACATTGTTGGTTGTGTTTTATGCTTTTCCTGGCTGAAAGACATTCTGTGGTACAAGCTCCATTACATAGTAAATCTCCAGACTCCATGGAAATAGGAAGTTTGGGCTGAATAAACTACCAAGGCATTGAAAGGGATTAGATTTCAAATTTCTCCCTTTTATTTACAAGAAATCACATGAAAATAATCAAGCCTGCTGTCAGTGAAATATGTTAAAGTTTTTTTAATAATGCAAAAAAGAAATGTGCTTGGAGGTTTCTTATAGATGACTGAAGTTAATGAAGTTTAGTCTCTTAATCACTTTAACATCCATAGCCGGCCATTGTAGGGAATCTCAAACTTGTAGATCGAAGAGTTTTACAACTGCCTAATCGTCGTAGTGGAATTATTCTCGGCGTCGGTGTGACCAGTTAGCGTGTGGCCGTGTTCGGTATTAGTCGCGTTTCTGAAGTGCCTGTGGGGAAATAATGTTACTCCTACAACGGATTATCTCTTTATAGCCTGGTAAGTGTCAATGATCATCCTTTATCACAAAAAGAAGGCCAAGGGATAAAGTTCTCAGGCATTGTTTGCGGGATGTCACAGACACAAAAAAACTTTTGTTAAGACTAAATGACTGCAGCGGTGTAACGTTCTTGAGTAGTGTAATCTGTAAATAGTTATACTGGACAATAAGTACTCTATTATTATTATTATTATTATTATTATTATTATTATTATTATTGATTTGTATGAAATGGCTGATTTCTGAATCTATTTATTCAACAGAGCATTGAACACGTGGTGCATACGTTGATTGCATGAACATTTACGCTGACATGGTGTTGTTTTATTTAGGTGACTTTCCAAAAAAGTTGATATGAATATATCTGTGCAGTGAACTAAAAGTAGAGGTAGGCCTAATTGCCACACAGTTGACAGCCCATCTGATTTACATATTAGCCAGTGGCCCAGTAATTCTGAATAGGAACAGCTTGTGCTCTCTAGTTACAAGCCACAGTTGAATAGACCTCCTCGAATAGATGGCAATATTTCTGGTAATTCCCTGTGTTGATGACTTATGGAAAGATACGTGGGCTAAAATGAATGGCTTTTGACATTTGTTCAACATGTTATTGTGGCTTTCAGAACTATAGTTACTTTTGTCAACTCGGAAGCCATACACTTAAGGAGCTCTAGCTAGTATAGAAACTTGTTCACAAAGGAGTTTTATCCATTATCCATGATGACTAGGAAGGCGCAAATGGTTAACTAACCTCGGAATGGGTGAAAGTACTCAACGGTTTACTAAAGATCTCTATGATATCAGTGGTTTAAGGTTTTAGCATTTTGACAATCTACCGGATAATGATTTGGAAAGGTATATTACTACGTCAACAGTTAGCTATCAAAATATATTCGGGTGGTTTAAATTTTCTTGGTAGCTAATCTTGGGAATAGCAATTTAGTGCGTTCACCTCTCTCTCTCTCTCTCTCTCTCTCTCTCTCTCTCTCGAATATCAGGTAAAAAGAGAAAAGCAAACCACAATGTATGCAGAGGTGTCAGCAATTTTCAAAGCATCAGCCCTCCAAATTCTACTCAATAGATAATAACTGTATTTATTAGCCAAGAGGATATTGCCCCGAAACGGAGAAAATTGCAGATTCAGATTAATAATTAGATGAACGGAAGATCAAATATTATGGAAAAGTGGATTAATGCAGAATTTATGGAAATGAAAAAAAAAGATACCAGAAACAGAAGTTTACATGGGGAAAATCCTTATTACTATCAGTATTAAATGAAGGAGAAAAACACGCAAACCATATCGTGATGAATGCGCAGGGTTTAGTTACGTAACGCAAAAGAAAAAATAATAGTACTTAGAAGAACTAACAAAACACAAAAGAAAATAGATAAATGAATTATAAGTAAACATGGATCCCAAGAGACTGGGAATGATGATCAAATTTTTAAAAGGGTTCCAAACTTATAGATCAGATAGAAAAAATAGGAATCAAGGGGAACCGCAATATATGGGAAAGGACAAAAAACAAGGAAAAATATATGAGAAATATAGTAACTCAGAATGTGAACTAATAGCGGTAGAATTTGAATCTGAAAAATTGATGAACATAGTAATATATAGACCTCCTAATACTAAAGAGTTTGACTTAATAATTGAAAAATTGGATGATATATGTAGAAATCACAAGGACTGGACTATTCTCCTATCTGGTGACTTCAACTTTCCTTTCGTAGAATGGAAAGAACGAATAGGAGATTGTGGTTTTGTACTTATACATAGAAAAAAGAGAAGTAGTATAGTGCAGAAGATAAGAGGCAATTTGAAAAGCTATTAGATATGCTACTAGAATACAAACATTCAACAATAAATCACCTGCCAACAAGAAAGGAAAATACTTTAGACCTAGTATTTGTGAACGAGATGAATTATGTTAAAGAAATAATAGTTTATAATGCGAGTATTTCAGACCATAATGTCATAGAATTAACAGTTCATTCCAAAGCAAGTGAAAATAGAGATAAGCAAGAAATGAAAAAGTGGGAAGGATATGGAAAATACAACTTCTACAGTAAAAATATAAAATGGTCAGAAATTAATGAAGAATTAAACAAAGATTGGGATAACATTTTCGTAAGTGATGACATAAGGGTAAATACGGAGATATTATATAAATATTGGAGATAATAGTGGAAAAATATATACCGAAGAAGAAAAGTAAACATCATTCATGCATACCAAGAGACAGAAGGATCTTGTTCCAGAAAATCAGAAAGTGGAAAAAAGGTCTTGCAAAAGAAAAAAAATGCATGGAAAGTTATAGAACTAAAAAGTAAGATAGAAAATGCAGAACAAAAGATTATACAATCAAAAGAAAATGGAAAAACGGGACTTGGAAGAAAAAACCCTATTAAATATCAAGCAAAACCCCAAACTATTATACTCATATGCGAAGAAGATGAATAAAAGAAGAATAAATAGGCCCTCTGAGAATTGAAGGGAGATTAACGAATGAAAAAAAGGAAATTTGCAACATACTGGCAGAACGATATAAGAGAGAATTCACCCCTAGAATAGATAATGAAGATAATGATATAGAAGTAAGGGATGAAAATAGTGAATATATTTAGCTGACATAGATATTAATGAAGCTGATATTGTGCAGGCTATTAATGAAATTAAAAATGGAGCTGCTGCAGGGCCTGATGGAATTCCTGCTATTTTGTTAAAGAAAGTAGTTCATTCTATCGCAAAGCCACTTGCAATATTATTAAGACAAAGTGTAGATACAGGCAAGATATATGATGAGCACAAATTAGCATATATTACCCCTACTTTCAAAAGTGGATCAAGACTAGAGGCAAGTAATTTATAGGCCTGTGAGTCTAACATCACATATTATGAAAGTGTATGAAAGGGTAATGAAGAAAAATATTATGAAACATTTAATAAAAAATAATTTGTTTAATAAAGGACAACATGGTTTCGTACCCGAAAAAGTACACAAACCCAAACTGTTAGTCCACCGTGAAAACATATTCAAAAATATGAAAAGCGGAAATGAAACAGATGTGGTTTATTTAGACTTTGCAAAAGCTTTTGATAAAGTAGACCATAATATATTAGCGAAGAAAATTAGAAAACACAATATCGTGGATAAAGTAGGAAGATGGTTAAAGAATTTTTACACAACAGAAAACAGATAGTTATTGCAAACGACGAGAAATCGGATGAAGCCAAGGTAATATCCGGTGTGCCGCAAGGTACGGTGTAGCTGCAATACTGTTTGTTATTATGATTGAAGACATAGACAATAATGTTAAGGATTCGGTAGTGAGTAGTTTCGCAGATGACACAAGAATAAGTAGAGAAATTACTTGTGATGAAGATAGGACGCTCTACAAAGAGACCTTAACAAAGTATATGATTGGCAGAGGTAAATAGGATGGTATTTAACTCTGATAATTTGAATCAATAAATTATGGAGACAGAGAAAGAAAGCTATATGCATATAAGGGACCTAATAATGAGACCATCACAAATAAGGAAGCAGTTTAAAGACCTTGGTGTGATGATGAATAGGAACAGTTTTATGCAATGATCAAATAGCAACACTGTTGGCAAAATGTAAAGCAAAATGGGAATGTTGTTACGGCACTTCAAAACAAGAAAAGCTGAACACATGATTATGCTTTATAAAACATATGTTCGTAGTCCACTTGAATATTGCAATGATATGGTACCCACACTATCAAAAGGATATTTGCTCAAATAGAGTGTACAAAGGTTCCTTTACAGCTAGAATAGAAGAAGTAAGGACCTAGACTACTGGGAAAGACTACAATTCTTAAAATTATATAGTCTAGAAAGGAGAAGAGAACGCTACATGATAATTCAGGCATGGAAACAGATAGAAGGAATAGCAGAAAATATCATGGAACTAAAAAATATCAGAAAGAGCAAGCAGAGGTAGATTAAATAGTGCCCAAAACTATACCAGGAAAAATAAGGAAAGCACACAGGACATAATCCACTACGCACCAGCATCGATAATGCAGCGTCTATTCAATGCGTTGCCAGCTCATCTGAGGAATATATCAGGAGTGAGCGTAGATGTGTTTAAGAATAAGCTCGACAAATATCTAAACTGCATCCCAGACCATCCAAGATTGGAAGATGCAAAATATACCGGAAGATGTACTAGCAACTCTCTGGTAGACATTAGAGGTGCCTCACACTGAGGGACCTGGGCAACCCGAACAAGATGTAAGGTCTGTAAGGTAAAGGTAAGGTCTAAGGTCTGCTCCGTAAGCATACTTCATGATGACGATTTATTTTGGCCGAGTTCCCCAAAGTTAATTCATTCATTACGTTCGTTATTTAGGTAATTGGTGTTAATTGATATAATGTAAAGCTTTCACATCATTATATGGTGTAACTTAATTATTGCTTTTAAAGTCATTAAATATCGCGAGTAATCATTCACAATGCACTCGCTTATAGTCAGGAATAAACTGATGGAATTCAATGTCGAAATATGTTTGCATGTCACATACCTCGTTCATATTTATTTATTTATTTATTCTCTCTCTCTCTCTCTCTCTCTCTCTCTCTCTCTCTCTCTCTCTCTCTCTCTCATCTCTCTCCAGTCTGATTTACCTTTGGAGCCTTCATGGTCAGTTTGTTTCTGTCCATAAGATTAAGTAGCCGATTCTGATCATGCATGTTAAATTTCTCTTAGTCTAAATTTTTTCTGTGAGAAGGACACGCTCTTAAGGCATAGATATTTATGTCTTTATAATTTTAAGGAACGATTTTGGTTTAGCAATTAGTCTTCCCCCATTAGCAGTCTAGTTGTGAGAGAGGAGTGAAATTGCTAAGATAATGTAAAGATGACAGGAGTTTTGCTATCGGTGTATTGTGCATTCATGTATATTCCCCACCGTTACCCCACCCCACACCTACATTTTCCACCCCAACCCGGAACCCTACA
>NC_087209.1:11464991-11472212 GCF_015104395.2 Macrobrachium nipponense | reverse complement strand
TGTGTGTGTATCAAAACAAGTAAACCGCCAAAGACGTTACAAGCTGGCGTGGCTTGGCAGTTCAAAAGAGTAACCACGTATCTCTATATCCCTTCGTGATTGGCCCTTGTGTCTAAGGAGCCAGAGTAACCAATCAGCTTCTTGCATAACGATGCCATCTGAAAGGGGGCATTTGAAACAGGCCACTCGATCGGTCAAATCAGTTCGTTACCGGGTCCCAGACAGCGCAGACAAGCTGGGTCGAGAGTGCCAGTGCCCCCGCAGTCCCGTTCCGTCGGCCGCCACACAAAGACGTGCGTCACCATGAGTGTCAATAACAGTCTAACCTGCCGTCCGTTTGTGCACTAGCATAGTTAACATAGTAATTACAGTTAAAGGCCACCTGTGTAGCTAAGAAGAATACACCAGTGTTAAACCTTTCATCGATCATTATTTTTCCATGTCCTACATCGCATGCACGTAAACTTCTCTCTCTCCTGTTTTTCCTTCATATCCCGAACCCACAAATGACCGAGATCAGGTCATATATAGTGTATATATATATATATATAATATATATATATATATATATATTTATATATATATCTATATATATATACATATATATATATATATATATATATATATATATATATATATATATATATATATATATATATATATATATATATATATATATATATATATATATATATATATATATTCAGTCCCTACTGTTTCATTTACACATTTACACAAACGCCTTATAATGTATATATTCCCGGAAAAAAAAAGAGAAAAAAACAAAGCAATTCTCCAGAATCCACGTTTTTCCCCTTTCCCCGTGCTGCGTTTGAACCTCAAACAGGCTCTGACGTGTAATGAGTTCGCTTCCGAGAATATTTCTATGGATCGTATGAAGAAGAAAATGCTGACCAAAAACTTACCGTTGCCACACACGCTTCTTTACGACGCTTCCGGGCACAGAATTTCAGGAAGCGTTGGAAAAAAAATTGTGAGTAACATGAATTGTAAGAAAAAAATTGTAGTTAACAAGAACTGAATTACAAAAAAATTCGGTAACATGAGTTGAAGGAAAAAAAAAATTGTTTGTAACATGGATTGAATAAAAAAAAAAAAATAGTGAGTAACATGGATTGAATAAAAAAAAAATGTGGGGAACATGAATTGAATGAATAAGCAATTTGCCTGTAAGGAAAATATACTGTTAAAAAATAAGAAGAAATTGTGGGTAACATGAATGAAAGAAAATGTGGGTTAAATTGAATTAAAAATTATCGGTAACATGAACTGAATGAAAAAAAAAAAATTTGTTTAACATGAATTGATCACTTCAAGAGATTGGTGCCTCTAAAGCATAAATTTCATGAGGATTATGAACTTTTATACATAAGTTTCGTACAAAAAACTGATTGTCCCTGCTGAATTTTTCACCTGAATCTTTATAAAAATGGACAACTTATCTCGTCATAAAGAAAATGACAAAAAGGTGTCGTCTCTATAAACTTGAGGCTGTTTTGAAATGTGATGAATTTATCACTAATGTTATTCCCGAAGAATTAAGAAATGCATACAACACTGTAGTGAGATCATTTTATATAACTAGCTTCGACTAGCTTAAGATAATTAAGATAATCTGACCTGCGTGTGCGAACAAGAATGTATTTAAAATGTATTATGTAAATACGTGTACATTTATTTTGTAAATATAATTTGCATTGTATTTACAAAATAAAATCTATCTGGCTTTTAAAAATCACCATCCTTCCTTCAGTAGAAAAAAAAAAAATAGCAAGCGGTATACCCCACACCTTTCCCTGGTAATATATACACCCTTACCTCAATCATTTTCTACTTCTAAGAACCTTCAGCAATTTGTTTTCATTTTACTCTGCCATTTAGTGCCTCATACACCAAATAAACCAACCAAGATTATCTTAATATGTAAACAAAACCCAATCTTTTGGACCCATGAATAAAATAAAACTTTACGCAATATAAAAAAAAAAAATCACCCATTTTGAAGTTCCTGTCTACTGCTGTTCTTTTGATTCTCCTACTGACGAATAATTGATCATTCACCTGCTGACGAATGAGACAAAGTCCTATCTTTCACACACACACACACACACACACACACACAGTCTAGGGACTGGATACCACTGAATTCTTGTATAACTTTAGTTCCATACAACCAGTAAGGCTAGTTCATTCCACTGTTAATCATTTAATTCCTAACTGACCCGCTGACCTGTTTCATTATTTAGCTAAGATTATCCCTAACAGGAAACTGATATAGGAATAAGCTATCAATGTACTTCAACCAAACCGAAGTTTCTCAGTCTAAATTATTAGACAAATCCTGGAGAGGAGTCTCATCATAAAAGAACAAAATGGCTTGGAAGACGTTACTGAGACCATCTGATTCCCGGAACCTCGTAGAATTGGCGATTCCAATTATTCCGGAATCTTTACGGGAATGAAAAGCTGCTCCTGCATGGCTGGGTAAGGTACCGAGGAGGTCATCGTTTCACATGGCTCTTGATTAGATACCATCAGATCCCCTAATCTTGGAGAGTACGAGAAACATTGTTAAACGGGCTAAGACGTCTTCGAGTCTGTTCTATTGATAATATGACTAATAATCTTCGCATTATACCTTCATCAACGAGGGTAGAGGAGAGAGACTGAACATGCGATGGTTTAAAGTGGAGGAATAAGCAGATTATCGCAGTCGGGTAAATGCGACACTGCCGTTGATTAATAGCAACTCATCTCCATAATTCTCTTTCTCAATCTACATTGCTTTTTTTATAGCAAAATTACTTCTCGCTTCAATGTACGGTTTGTGAGACCTTATGGCATGATCTCTTTCTCTGAAAACTTTGCAGACACTAGTAACTACATTTATCAGTTTCTATACAATTCTATTTTCTTCGACTGCGGTGCAATTAATCCCTACAACTTCACTTCATTCTTATTCCCTATCTCAACTGTTCTTCCAACGTTTTATCCCCTAATAATGACATTGCTTCGGTCTCGTTTACCTTAATTCAAAATACAATTACCTTGGCTGACTGATTGATTGATTGCGAGTCATCTGGCACCGCGAAAGCCAGGGCCACTTTACTTATTATTTTTCTACCCCGGAATATTATGTATCTTATCACACTGCCATCCGGATCTCTCACCCTTCTTGCATATCTACTTTATTCGTTAATGCTTATCCCTCTTCCCCGAGAGCATTTCGCATTCTCTCATTCTCTCTCGTTTCCTTAATCGCATTCATAGCTTTCGCTTTCTCTTAAATGCTTCGCTGCACTTTCTGCACAAAGGCTAACACTTCATGATTCGGATGTATAAATGAATAGTTTCGAAGGGTTAGTTAAACGTGATCCCCGAATTCTTCAGCGAATTCTATTCTCTGTGTGGTCTCACTTATGAGGGCAGTTTCTGTGAGGATAGTATTTTGTGCGTAATCTCGCATATAAGATGCAGTTTTCCAAGAATTCTATCCTAAGCAAAATCTCACATACGATATTAGAGAGAGAGAGAGAGAGAGAGAGAGAGAGAGGGGGGGGGGGATCCCAAGCATTCTATCCTCCGTAAAATCTCACATTCGAGATTGATTCTTCCTAATAGACATTGATAGACAACTTGACAATGGAGGACCAGCTTTCAGAGAGAGGAGGGGGGGGGGGGGGGAAGGGGAAAAGGCATGCCACTGAGGAGCTGCCTTACTTTGGCCCTTTTGACTATATCGGCAAGATGTGATATATATACTGTTACGAAGTGCCAAGTATCTGGTTACCATGCATCAAATATTACCTCACCAAAAGCCAGACTGAACCCTGAATCATAACACGTTTAAACGACTGAATACTCTAAAGGCAACAGTGATCCCTTAACACTTACCAGTATTGCAGAAAATCAGACTAAGTTCATCAAAACAGGTGTGAGGTAATCTTGTAAGTAATTAAATTAATCAAGGGCATCACTCCATCAACAACTTTAAAAGTTTAAGTATTTCCCTGATTTCAGAAGTCTAAGTACTTCCCTGGTTCTAAGTCACTTCAAATAAATTGAAGGAAAGCAAATCAATTACCTCTCTATGTTTCTACCTAACATAAATATAATCATAATTAAAATATACTGGATAAAAATAAAATACTTATAAAAATAAATAAATAAACAAAAAATTTATTATTAAACTCAAAATTTATAAGTGGAATTCACAAATATCAGGGAAAATTACTGTTACTTGAAAACAAAGTAAAGTTTAATTAATTCATGAATCAAATTAAGTAAAATTAAATCAAATTAATTTATCACAAATTCAAGAAAATTATTCAATCAAAATTCAAAAGAATAAAAGTTAGGCAATAATTGATATCAGAAATTAATTCACAAGTACTAAACAACAACAAAAACTTGAAAAAGAATTCTAAGTAAATGCAAATCAATTCACAAGTGTTAAATTTAATTAAATGTGCAATGATAAAGCAATGAAAATAACTAAGGTCAATTAAATTGTGAATGGAAATGAAAATATAAAATAAAAAAACACACTTCAATAAGAAAATGAAATAGTGCTCAAACAATGGAATCATCACAAACACAAAGATACGCAATGTGTAAAAGTGTAAATGTTTTCACTCAACACTGTAACCAACAGTTTTTACCAAACCTTCACAACCATCTGTTATTAGTTAACCACAGTTCCTATCAATTATTAGTTATTAGTTAACCAAACACTTTTCCCATTAACTTTAGTTATTAGTTATTACCTAACCATTATTAGTTGCAACTAACAAAAACATAACACTTTACTTTTTGGTATACCAACTTCTTTCTCTGCTGCAGTCTTGTCTTACACAATTTGCACAAAAACCAGGCGCCGTTACAAAAATGTGTTTGTTCAGATTCCACAAAAGAAAACTAAATAACACTAAATAAACTCTAAGAAATATCAAATATGAAATTCTCACAAGTTACGAGTGACCAATTTATGTTACGTTAATATAATCTCAATGATTTCGAGTGAGAGAGAGAGAAGAGAGAGAGAGAGCGAGAGAGAGAGAGAGAGAGAGAGAGAGAGAGCGGAGAGAGAGAGAGATCTGACTGCCTCGAGGTCTTAAGGGAACAGAATAAAATCTCTTCCTTTACGGAAGCTGGAGAGGGCAGATGTCAAAAACGTTTTTGGCACGAAAGCTTCCAGAAAGTTCGAATCTGATGCAATCTCACATACAAAATGTGCAATTCCCACGTGGGACTTGACAAAGACATACACGTACAAGACGAGTCTGTTAAAAAAAAAGACACGTACTCGACTCGATCGAAACGGAGGCTGAGCGATAATTAAGATTGACATGTTTTGATGACAACGCAAGACTCAATTCTCTCGCTATCACACGTGTTGACAGATTTAGGAAAGTAAATGGATCTCGCAGACCCTCTAACTCTTACAATTTTGTTGACATAAAAGTTAAACATTCGTAGTTTCGAACAGACAGAAAGTCTCTCTCTTTTTACGTTATAATATATATTTTTTCTTTTACAACATGCAATGCGAAATCTGAACACACATTTTAAAACATCCTATTCTAAGCTATCTAGGAATCTGAAAAAATGTTGCATAATTCTACATGACATTTCAAAGAGGGGAAACATGCATTTTGAAAGTAGCAATATATAATACACACGAAGAGACACGCATATCTACATTCAGACGAGCTAACACCAAGAAATTGCCTGAGCCCTGACACGGCCGCTGAATCAAAAACAATCTGTATCATAACATTTCACCTTAAACACTGACCTTCTTTTCAAAAGGACAAGTTTACCTTGACTCTTGTAATGACTATGTGTGTTAGTTTTCACTGTCGGTTGATTCTACATTCATACAGCGAGTGGATTATGGCCCTGACCTTTCTCCCCCAAATTAAATAAATGCAAAGTTAACAAAATTTGTTTATAGTCCTGTCCAGTATATCCAATTATTTTTCCCTATTTCTGGTGCATGAATAGCAAATGCTGCATATGTAATACAAACATGAAAACCTTCAGAGAGAGAGAGAGAGAGAGAGAGAGAGAGAGAGAGAGAGAGACCTTACAGACCTTACAGCTCGTTCGGGTTTCCCCAGGTCCCTCAGTGTGAGGCACCTCTAATGTCTACCAGAGAGTTGCTGATGCATCTTCCGGTATATTTTGCATCTTCCAATCTTGGATGGTCTGGGATGAGAGAGAGAGAGAGAGAGAGAGAGAGAGAGAGAGAGAGAGAGAGAGAGAGAGAGAGAGGGGGAGGATCCCCGACTGCAGTAATGTTGTCGCATATATTACCAAACTTTGACTTTCCTTTCTGATAGACAAGTTGAAAAAGTTTTATCTAAAACGACATCTCTGCTAAAGCAATGGTGTTGCAACTGCATTCCTAGAGCGTTAAGGACAATTCAATTAACCCCAGCATCTATAAACCGAGTTAATAGATGCCATTACTCACAATGCAGGCTGTAATTATTGTTGACGTAAATACTGCCATTACGGCAAAAGTGGTTATTACTTTCATCGATCCAGCGACAGCCAGCTTACAATTAATCTGACCATGCAAGCATATCGAAACACAACATAAATAAAAATAACCTTCCATTTTCCTCACGCAATTCCTTTCTTTTGTCCTTTCTCTTCTATGCCGTCTGTCATTTTGTTCCGTGAACGCACTTGTTACTTCAGTGGTGAAATATTTGTTGCTTTCAAAGGTAAAACAAATTTTATATCCCCGGCCCTGGCACTCAAGTCTTCCAATAGTTATGGCCTTTAAACACAGCCTTGACAATATTGCTTATTCACGTAAATGATGATGGCGAATATCTGTCTTCCCTTTCTTGGATGTAGAATTTACGATGTTTCCGGAAAATATAAGTTATCCACATAACAGAAACGGAAGATTTCACAAATAAAATGTCGAACAAAGACGTGGAAGACTTCCGACTATATTTATTTTCTCAAATTTATTTACAATTTGCTGTCTAAAATCTAGCACTGGTCACTGACAAAAAGATGTAATTGTGGTAAGAAGCTCCACTTAACAGGGAACGAAAGACTGCTTCATAAAACGACAAGCGGGTTAAAGATATTCGGGAAGCACAAAGAGAGAGAGAGAGTTCCAAAATACAGTGTAGAGGTGAACGGAACAATGGACTTATTTACTGTTGCTAACGAAAA
>NC_087209.1:11454991-11459991 GCF_015104395.2 Macrobrachium nipponense | reverse complement strand
GACACGCAAAGGTGATAAGATTTTTTTTTTTTTTTTCATAGGAAGAGGCGACGTATAAAAGGCTTCTATTCTAGCGAGTGATTGGCAGCTTGCGACAAATTCCAAAAGGCAATTTTCCCTCCAGAACGACACATCTTATTCCCAAGACTTTTTTTCTTTATTTTCCTCTGATTTCTCCATCAATTTTGCAATTTTAAGTGAAAAGCAGGCTGTCTCAGAAATAGGATTTATATTCGCACGTGTGTTGGGAATTCAAAAATAGAAAATTGTGGATTGTATAATATCCATTATTCATGTTCGCACGTGGGTTGAGAATTTTTAATATTAAACATTTTTGACAGGAATTATTCCTTATTCCTCATTTATGCTGAAGTTGACACATCTGAATTCCAAAACATTTTCATAGATTCATATCCACACGTGTGGGTTAGGAAGATGAAAATGAACTGTTGACTATGAAATATACATTGTAACATATTCAAATTCCAAAACCATATCATGACCTTAAGTATTTCCATGCCTTTGATGAGATCTTTTACAGTTCAATCAGTGTGTTCAAAATCATATACAGCATTGTGGATCAATTATTCATAAACGCTTGCCTCACCAGCCCAAGAGCCAGGGTTCGATCCCCAGGTGAGGCCGAGCGCTTATATCAACTCGCAGATAAGAAGTGAGTTATATACCTGGTAGTCACTTGACGATGGGAACCGATTGCTCAGCCACGTAAAAATATGAAATTGAAAACGATGATGAAAATTCTCTCTCTCTCTCTCCTTAAAATTTTTGCGAGGAGCTTGGCAATCTCGTTATTCGCAACAAAAATCATTCGTGTGATTTACTTCCGGATTCTGGGTTTTATCGACTGAGAATTCTCGACTTTCCAAGGCCGTTACGCATTCGTGTTCTCCAGATTCGCGGACTCACGCATTCGCGAACATGTCTCGGTAATACTTCCCCCATTATCGCGGGGAGGGAATTGCCCCACATCGTGGCATTTTTCTTTGAGAAATATCCAGAAATTCCAGTTTTTTTTTTTTTTTCGTTTTTTTTTTTATCAGTTTAATCATAAAATGCACTTTTTTTGATAAAACCATTAAAAAAAACCACGTATAAAAGTTTTTAGTGGGTTTTTCTTGAGTTTTAACTAACAAAATAGGCTGTTTTCAGCTTTTTATAGGAGTTCCAACATATTTAACTTGAGCAAAACAGTTTCGTAGACATGACCAACAGATAATCATTCTTATCAAAACACGAAATCCGTAAAAGATAAACTCATCTTCTTCGTCTCTTGCGGATAATTTATGCGGTAACGCAAAAGGAGACAATATTAATGGATCTCAACTTTATAGGAAGTTTCCCCCTTATCTCTGGGTTTGTGTTATATAAAGATATAAATTAACAAAAGTGCCGCTTCAACAAAATGGGATTTCAACATTAAAATATATATATATATATATATATATATATATATATATATATATATATATATATATATATATATATACGTATGTATATATATATATATATATATATATATATATATATATATATATATATATATATATATATATATATATATATATATATATATATATATATATATATATATATATATATATATATATATATATATATATATATATATATATATATATATATATATATATATATATTCAGTACGTTAGTAACCTACCCTTCTTCATGGAAAAAAATGTACACGGTGTATAGTTACAAAAGAAATAATGGCCAGCTAATATACAGTATTCAACAACGCTCTTTTATAAGGTGAAAAGATAATTTCAGAATCATCCAGTGACATTCCCTCTCTTACTCTTTTGAAGTAGCCTGAAAATGTTTTATATATTTAAACGACGCAAAATAAATTCGGGATCACCTCATTTCTTAGTATTTAAGTGACCATACCATATCAACCTTCTGTTTTGTATGGTGTTTTTTTAACGTTGCATAGAACCAGTGGTTAACTCAGCAACGGGACCAACCTGCTTTACGTGACTTCCGAACCACGTGGAGAGTGAACTTCTATCACCATAAATACACATCTCTCACACCTCAATAAAATGTCCGAGAATCGAACTCTCGGCCAACGAGGTGGCAAGCCAAGACCATACCGATCACGCCGCTAAGGCGCTGTCAACCTCCTGATCACAAATGCCTAATATAACTCTAATTCTTTCTCATCAAAACACAATGAGGTCAAACGGACTACAGATTTTAATCATAACATTCTTTCCAAGATAAGATGCTCCTATTAAATGGTACCACTCCAGACTACAGGAAGATAATGAGCTATAAGGAGGTATTAGTAGAGATAGAGGAAGATAGGGGGGCGGGGGGGGGGGGGGGGGCGGGGGGGGGGAAAAGGGGGGGGGTGTTAAAATTCCAAAGGGAAAGAATCCAATTCAAGCTCCAAGTCGATCCTCCCATAAGATGATAATCCTCTGAATCTGACGCATAACTTTTTTTTTTCTTGACTCAGCAACTCATTAGTCACTAATAGCCTAAAGAAAATGGTAAAATAGGGGTGATCATCATAGTGTGTGTGTGTGTGTGTGTGTTTGTGTGTATGTAGTGTTCGCTAAAGCCCCCAATCTATTACATGACTTTCATCTTGATAGATTCCTTTAGACATCCTATAACTAAATCGCCAGCATATAAAAATTAGAAGAATTCAAGTTGGGAATCTGTTAAGTTTCTCATTTAAGTCGAGAAATATCTCTCTCTCTCTCTCTCTCTCTCTCGTCTCTCTCTCTCTCTCTCTCCAAACAACCTATATTCCCTTACCCTTTTTTTCTATATTAATATTGCTGGTATCAATCACCACTCGCTCTCTCTCTCTCTCTCTCTCTCTCTGCATTCTTTCTATATACTACTTAAAGAAAAGTAGAAAAGTTTTATGAAAAATATTATACATGGAAAACGCATACAAACAAAAGGAAAAAAAATAAAAAACATGGTTCGGTTCATAAAATTAAAAATACTGTGATATTTTCAAAAGTGGCGACGCACACATACTGCCATCGCAGAGTTCCATCGATATACAAATTCCTTTATACGAAGGGATACGAAAAATCACAATCCCATATCCTGTACAATACTTCAACTAAAATACCGAAAGGGTTATTCATGCCTTTCAGCCACATTTAAGAAAAAGACGCTAACGCAATTAAAATGAGAATCACGATGCTTAGGAATACAGAAAAGAATTTGCATGAAAAGGCCGAGATAAATGAATTTAGATTCAACGTCCAAACAGAGGTTTCCCTATAACCTTCCTTTCGGCGCCTGCGTTGTCCCGACTTCATACGACGGAAACAACTGGCTTTTTCATATATTATCCACATGATCAAATACAAAATGGACGCGGTTAGCTCTTCAGAAATAAAAGAGATTCATGGCCGTGATGATGCAGCAAAGACGATTATAGCTTTCAAATATTAGTACTACCTGTTTCGATCTATTTTACAGCTTTTTTACTACAAATATTCACACAGGCAAGTATTCCTAGTTTCCATTTAAAAAAACGAGAAAATGATTGCGTTTAAGACAGAAACAAACTAAAATATGTATATTTTCATTTCCAAAACTCACATAAAAGCTATACATATGAATTGAGAAAATTAAACATTATTAGTGCATACACACTCTCAGTCTAGTATGTGCCTCCCTCTGCATAGTTTGTCTTTTACAATATGTATACATGCTTTACATGTGGGCTTTCTTTCCTTGGATGATACCCCATCGCATATAATAAGATATTTCCGCAAATTTAAATAGGGATGAAAGCTAACTTGAAAAGCAAACATGAAATTGTTCACCTGCTCAGATTACCCAATAGCTCTTGTCCCCAATCCCCATTCAGCCGATAACTTTGATGGCCCTACGCTGCTCCTGTAAGCAGTTTATATCCGTTATATACCTCTCCACAACAAATATAAATCTCCTGAGCAGAAGAGGCAAAACTGTTGACCCATATGAGGAAATGAGAAAAGGATCTGGAAATTGAATCCAATTCAGGCTGAAAGGATCTTCAAGAGAACGACACTGATTCTTCAGTGTCGGCTGATGATCAACTGAGTCAGTTGGAGAGGCGCTTTTGTTGATTTATCACGACCTGCTTCTTGATGGGCTCCTCAGACGATTGGCGATGGGAAACGGAGGCAAAAGGAGGAAGAGTCTGTGATTCAATTTCGAGAGCTCCCGTGAAAGTGAATGACGAGAATATCACGTATAAAAAGGAATGAAAAATTGGCGGGTCCCTCCCTCCCCACCCACAACCTTCTCTCTCTCTCTCTCTCTCTCTCTCTCTCTCTCTCTCTCTCTCTCTCTCTCGTCAATGGCCCCTGTAGGCTTGTTCCATATGAGTAAGGGTTTATTTTCTGAATATAATAATAATAATAATAAATTGTCTATCCAAATGTACTGCAACGTGTCTAGAAATTCTTTGAACAAATCTTTAATAGCATATTTAGAGCCGAGACTTCATTGGCTTAAGAAGATGTCATCAGGAGACGAAGGGACTCTTGTTGCATTTAGCAATAACTTGCACTGACCATTGAATAAGCTGCCAATGAAGTTTTAAAGACATTCTAATACAATCCTTTGAAAGTAATCCATTAGCTGAATAGGTGCCGTAGTCTTAGTAAAAGGAAGTGGTTGAGCAATAGGATACCTTCCAGATTTTGAATTTCTACTCTCTCTCTCTCTCTCTCTCTCTCTCTCTCTCTCTCTCTCTCTCTTCTTCATACATGGACATGTCACAAACTTACATGCGTACATTTATGACGAATCTACATAAATGAAAATGCAATGGAAGCGACTTATGAAACTACGAAACGACTTGACGGAAAACTCCCAAATCTGCAGACAGGTCAGATATGACTTGTAAATTTCCGAGGTTTATTATAGGAATTTTCCTTCGTCGGTGAAGAGGAAGTTAAATTTAATTACTAAAAAAAAAGGACGGGAGAGATTTAACG
>NC_087209.1:11422491-11444991 GCF_015104395.2 Macrobrachium nipponense | reverse complement strand
TACATGCATGTCTTTTTTTTTATTTTCAATCACCATTTATGCATGTTTCTTTTTTTTTCGTGCAGAATAGGTGAGACGGATTAAGTACAATCAAAACAAAACGTTGCAAATGCTCTTACAATCTGATGAAGAGCTTAGTATAATTAATTTTTTTTTAAGGTCGGACTGAATAACATGAAATGAATTGCACTAAACATCTACTCAGATGTATAATAAAACGGCATTCCTTCCTTCGTACTAGTCAGAACGTGGTACTGTTTTCTAGGAAGCAGAAAAATTTAAAACTTAACTGCAGTGTATATATAAAGAGAGAGAGAGAGAGAGAGAGAGAGAGAGAGAGAGAGAGAGAGAGCAAATTTAAATTGGAAACTGGCCAACTGGACGTAGGGCTATACATCCTTATTCCCCTTCAAACTTTGACGAGGCAATGACCTTTGTCTTTAACTCGTATAAAGTTTATTAAAAAGTTACATAGAAATAACCAAGATGGATGAGAGACTAATGTGGAGAAATGAGAAATAATAATTTTTTTTCTCTTTCGCTAAGGCAGGCAGTAAACTAAAACTGACCAAGGGGGAATGAGTGCCGCTTGCAATTGCGTAGTATGCAACCTCGAGGCCAAGCCCTACTTACTTCTCAAGGTTATGCCATTTCTTGCGCAAATTGGCCAAGTAACTAATTGCGGCGCGTCGCCTTGTGTGGTTATTCATTCATTACATCAAGATACTTTCCCACACCTATACTCTGTTTTTTTTTTCCATCTGGCTGTGGTGTTTGCGCATGGTTACACTGCGTCCCGGGCTTTAAATAATATCCTATTTCGAATATTAACGGTGTAATTCGCATATATACAGTAAATTATTAAAAAACTCTTCAGTTGCAAATGTACACCCAGATTTCCTTTTATTTACCTTTACATATAGCGTAACTATTTCCCGGGACCCAGTGTTACCATGCAAAAACACCACAGGTGGATGGACAGATGGAAAAAAAAACGAGTATAGTTCTACTGTTCAACTTCTACCCGTTACTGCCTCCGTTGCGTTGTTCAACCGTCCAAACTGTTCCCAACTCTTAACCGTTCCCCAAAAGCTTGTCTTTGAAATAAAGCAACGTTCTATTCATTCTCGTCGAAGTATTGTATAAGTGCGCATTTTTATCATCGTTCATCTGTAACCTCACTAGCTCATTATATATAAATTCCTGTAATATATATATATATATATATATATACTATATATATATATATATATATATATATATATATATATATATATATAACTGTATTTTTCAAAATGCAGGTCGGGGTGTCACTCATATAAGATCATGGATGTCCGGGTATTAGAGATTGATTTCCATTTCACCCCTTTCTGGATGACAGGTGACTGGTAGTGCGAAACACCAACTATTCAACTGCTCGGTGTGTGCCCGACTGCTTTCCGTTTTACGTCACTATATAGACCCATTGTCCAGAAAGGGGTTGGATGGAATTCAGCTTTATGCCCGGAGACATCCATGAACTTATGTGAGTGACTATACCTCAGACCAGAGCTCGTTGGACGGTTGGTGAGCGTACGTTGTACATTTTACATGCCTACTATACTCGGTTTCTTTCCATCTGTCCACCAGCCTGTGGTGTTTTCGTATGGTAACACTGCGTCCCGGGCTTCAGTGTAATTCGCATACAGTACATTGTTAAAACACTTTTCAGTTGCAAATGTACACCCAGATATCCTTTTATTTACCTAAAACTTACACATAGCGAACCTATCTAAAGCCCGGGACTCGGTGTTACCATAGCAAACACAACAGGAGGGTGGACAGATGAAAAAAAAAAACATAATATAGGTTATTTGCTTCTCTTAATTTAGCTTATAACGCGTTAAGTTGTACACTTTACTCTCAGCCCAGGTTATTTTATTAATTTAACTCATACAATTTCACCGTAACATGCAACTATGCATAACCAACATGCATGAACTAAGAACCTACCATGAACACGTCAATTGTTCAAACTACTACAAACACTGATTACGTTCTCACCCATACATGGCATAGATTATTATTTTCCTGCCTTCATTTAGCGTACAGCGTAAGCATTCAAGTATTTATAGCCAACAAACATGAACTACTATGAGATTCAGGGCCTCTGTAACACGGTTTTTTGGACTTTGCTCCTTGTCAAACCATCGGATGTAGCTGAAAGTTGACATATGTATATTTTACAACCACACAAATTTAGTCATTATTATTAATAACCTAACCCCGATAGTTTTAATTTTTATAGAGTAAAAATTATCTAGCCGACGCCATGGCCAATGATTAGGAGCCAAGAGTCGAAAAACATTCATTACGTAAGCAAAGTAAACACCTTTTGACGAAATGTTGCCCCGCCCATCCACTAGACAGAAAACTCATTCTCCTTGTTCCATCGGTCTCTGAAACCCAAAGACTTTATGCAATGGCGGAAACGATACATAGATGTGGGTGGGGTATCTGCTAGCGTAGTTAATACTACTGTAGCAGTAGTGCCGCAACAGTATATGCGTAATATACATGAATTAAACGTTTAGGCAAAAAACTGCTGCTGGAATCCTTGAGGATCATTTAGCACTTCTTACAATACTCGAGAAATGAGTTTTTATAGCCAGAAGTAAATTTTGTAATCCAAACAATGACCCATGATAGCCTTTCAGTGTTATCCTGAATTATAACGAGGCCAAAGTGGGTGGAGCCTCATGAAGTTATCATTCTGACGATAATTACTGGTGAAGTTTAAAAGCCAAAATACGGTACCGGGTATTTTTTTTCTTTTTATTAGTAAATAGGTAGATAGCCAATAAATAAAAAATTGCTTGACATTAGATATAGCTGTTACCAAATCAAGCTTGTCTACTATGTTTTTTAAAATTACCAACTATTCCCCACATCTTGTCAATCTGATGTGACCTATAAAGTAGACTGTAATTCTTAGGAAACTTATTTTGGGAGTTAGACTAATAATCGAAGTGTTTTTGTATTTATTAACATATTTTGTTGGTTTGTTCATTATGACAATTATCAGTGGAGAGGTTTCAGAGTTCATAAAGGTGTGCTGCTTTGCTTGTATTTAAATTTGTTTGTCATTGTTGCCAGAGGTATAGCCTTCGTTACGTATAGCCAATCATCCATCGAAAAAGAGGGCAGAAATGCTGTCATAAGTTACATAACGAGTGCGTTCGAAACCTTTTCTCTGAGTAGTTGGCCCGTCTTAAAAAACAGTCACTTTTACATTGTAAGTACCTAATTTATTCAACCTACGTAATGCAGAATGCAGTCAAAATTTATTTGTACATATAATGTGTATTCTGAATAAGCGTTATATTTATTAAATGCATAGATAAAAAGTTATTGCGAAAAAACCGTGTTACAGAGGCCCTGAATCTCATAGTAAGTACTTGCCTTGAGGAAGTCCACTTGAAAAAGGGGATTAGAGAGCGAAGAACACGCCGATAACCACACTACACACACTTGGGTGTTAATACTTACTGTCAGTAACTGACTGACTAAAGTTAGAAATACCCAGATGGCGCTGCTTTGCAAGTTAGTCTCAACACCTGTCACGCGAAACATACACGATTTCATTGCTTGCATAATACCAAGTAAGACACCATAAAGAGTCATCTATCATTAATGCTAAAGGTTTTATTCATAATAGCAATACAACAGTTGAGTTATATTTGTTTAATGACGTTTGGAATACGTGTGCATTTATGTCAGAAGTTACGCTTGTTTAATCAAGTTTGGAGTACCTACGCGTTTCTTAGTTTTAAGCACAATAAAACTTGCTTTGTGTAAGTGTTTTGAACCACCTGGCTCGGTTATGAATATTACATTGCTATATATTTATTTAAATTTAGGCAGTATGTCAAAGGAAATTCTACCCAGTTTTCACTATCTTACGCGCTGGATGATAGAAAGTACACCGGTGTTTGACTCAATAGCCTTGACTAGAGTTTCATGTTTCATCCATACTTGTCTCAGGGGCGTCATTTCAGATTTTTGTTGGCGGGGCGGGGGTGTGGTGGTGATAGCCAAAGGGGAGGGGGGTGGTTTTTTTTTTTTTTTTTTTTTTTTTTTTTTTTTTTTTACTAGTTTACGTGTTTTTTGAAGCCACATGAGCAAGGTATTTCAGCAAAAATTAGGGACTCCTCCCACTCCTGTTTGTATATCTCATGATCACTGGTAGCTAATAGACAGACGAGGATCAAGAAACGTAGTATTTCCGAGAATTTTCATATATTTATGATTACACATTTAAAAAGAAGGCATGCTGTTAACGGCTTGGGGGGAAGGGGGGAAGTTGAGTCTTGGGGGGACCAGTTGGCCGCCCCAGCCCCCCAAATGACGCCCCTGAGTGTTCATGTTACTTGGTATCTTTATATTTTTTTAGTTCATTTCGTAATTTTCACACTTAGCCTAGATAATCTTTGGAAACAGGATGACCAAGTTCATAACCTTTCGACGGTGGCTCTCTCTCAAACCCTTCCCTTCCCTTCCCTTCGCCCCTACCCCCACCTCACGCGACCAGGGGGCGATCAAACCGGGTAGCAGGGGGTGGGTGGGTTGTTTCATTAGAAAAAACAAAACAAAAAAAAAACACTTATTTTATTACTAGAGAATTGTTCGGTGCACGGGTGAAATCATGCAGTTTGTGGATTTAGTTTTCATTTTGAAATTAAATGGATCAGCCCAGTTTAAAAGGTGATTTAGAACGGCTTAAATTTTTTTTATTAATGGAAATATGTTGCGAATTTTACTATGATGAGTTACAATATTTGTTTAATGACGTTTGGAATACGTGTGCTTTTATCTGTCAGAAGTTATGGTTGTTTAATCAAGTTTGGAGACGTGTTTATTAGTTTCAAGCACGATAAAACTTTTGTGTAATCAGAGGCGTTCCTAGAGTATTTGGCACTCGGGGCGGATTATTCCAGGCTAATATTCCTTTGCACTCCCCCCCCCCCCCCCCCCCACACACCCCAATAACTGGAGAATTTTGATAAGGAATGAATATATAGCTTTTTTGGGGGGTTGGTATCTTGTATTACTTATATATAGTCATCGTCTCTAACACTTTATGCACCTTTCAGCATAATCACAGCATTCAAATGTGAATACATAAGCGAAAAGACAAAGAAATAAGCACAGCATACCTTAGCGAGACAAGTGGCACACTTGTTTACAATAAGCGTAGGGTATAAGGAAAACGGGCGATTTCTGCCTCAGAAAATCACTGAATAATAATAATAATAATAATAATAATAATAATAATAATAATAATAATAATAATAATAATAATAATAAGAATATAATAATAATAAAAATTGGAAACATCAAACGGGGGAATTGGATATATTCTATGAGCCTTTATGACACCCCCATCAAGCTGTCACCCGGGGCGGACCCCCCCTCACCGCCCCCCATTTAGTACGCCAATGTGTGTAATTGTTTTGAACCACCTGGCTGGGTTATGAATATTACATTGCACAACAATGTTCGGAAAGGAAAAGTTGATGTTTGGAACAGATTATATAACAGATATATCAAATGTTAAGCAGTATGTCAAAGGAAATTCTACCCAATTTTCACTATCTTACCCTCTGGGTGACAGAAACTACATCGGTGTTTGACTCAACAGCTTAGACTAGAGTTTCAGGTTTCATTCATATATTTATTCCTAGAGAGAATGGAATTATCCACGTAATTTCAGTGAGCCTAAGTCTGTCTATACAGCGGATTCATGCCCAGTGTGTAAATGACTTCAAGCTTGGACGTAAAAAAAGACATTAATTTCATGTAGTAAGTGTAACTTCGTAGAATGCAGTGTGGGAAGGCGACACATGTGTTTGTTACAATGATGTTCTCTGTAATTTTGGATTGAACGTTGTTGGTTGTGTTTTATGCTTTTCCTGGCTGAAAGACATTCTGTGGTACAAGCTCCATACATTGTAAATCTCCAGACTCCATGGAAATAGGAAGTTTGGGTTGAATAAACTACCAAGGCATTGAAAGGGATTAGATTTCAAATTTCTCCCTTTTATTTACAAGACATGTCGTGAAAATAATCAAGCCTGCTGTCAATGAAATATGCTAAAGTTTTTTTAATAATGCAAAAAAGAAATGTGCTTGGAGGTTTCTTGTAGAGGACTGAAGTTAATGAAGTTTAGTCTCTTAATCACTTTAACATCCATAGCCGGCCATTGTAGGGACTCTCAAACTGTAGATCGAAGAGTTTTACAACTGCCTAATCGTCGCGGTAGGATCATTCTCGGCGTCGGTGTGACCAGTTAGCGTGTGTCGTGTTCGGTATACCCATAGGCCTTGGGATATACCTTGATTGAATGAACATTTACGCTAATATGGTCTTGTTTTATTGAGTTGACGTTCCAAAAAAGTTGATATGAATATACGGATTTACATATTAGCCAGTAATTCTGAATAGGAACAGCTTGTGCTCTCTAGTTACAAGCCACAGTTGAATAGACCTCCTCGAATAGATGGCAATATTTCTGGTAATTCCCTGTGTTGATGACTTATGGAAAGATACGTGGGCTAAAATGAATGGCTTTTGACATTTGTTCAACATGTTATTGTGGCTTTCAGAGCTATGATTACTTGTCAACACTTAAGGAGCTCTAGCTAGTATAGAAACTTGTTCACAAAGGAGTTTTATCCATTATCCATGATGACTAGGAAGGCGCAAATGGTTAACTAACCTCGGAATAGGTGAAAGTACTCAACGGTTTACTAAAGATCTCTATGATATCAGTGGTTTAAGGTTTTATCATTTTGACAATCTACCGGATAATGATTTTGAAAGGTATATTACTACCTCAACAGTCAGCTATCAAAATATATTAGGGTGGTTTACATTTTCTTGGTAGCTAATCTTGGGAATAGCAATAGTTGTTTATACATCTTAAAACACATGCATAGGGACTTGGCATTTGTTTTTGTTATTAGCTTATGAATGATAAGTAATTTGATACTTTTTTATGCTCCATAGGTTTGAGTGTCATTTCCTGTGAATATCCTGGTGTGGTATGACCAGCAGGCTCCTTTTGGTCGATGTTCCTGTATTTCACATCTTGGGTACCAAAGCATTTGGACTAACGAAGGCAAGTACCAACATTTCGGTTATTATCGCTATGGTATAGTGACCCACTTTCAGTTTCAGCATTTCAATTTTTACATAACTCCACCAGCCGCCTTGCGTTAATATATAATTATGTATTCGCAGGCGTAGGCCTATACGTTATTATATTTAGACATCAGGCGTCTTAACTGGTAAAGAATCCAACCAATAGGGAATAGACAGCGGTTATATAAACCACAATGCATCAGATTGTAAAACGTAATTATAATCGATTTTTTTAAACCTGGCAAACTTGCACTTAACTTGCACTTAGCTGCTTGCCGCTGATTGGATGAATGTCGTGTTGTCCGAATCTCTCATTTATTTTCACACTGTTTCAAAGTTGTCATTATACGGCCATAGATTGAGATAAGAGACAAATTATGTAATGTTATATATACCATTTGTAATAACTGAAGTTTTAAGAAGTTACATACCAATTTATTATATAATAGTAACAGTTATGAAACAATACTCTCCGAAGCTGTAGACTTGATATTTTTCAAACGCGTGAACTTTAATGTTTAAATTTCTAGCTAGATTTTTAGCGCAGTCGTGCCATTGGTGGTTTGGAAAAAAGCAAAACGTATTTATTGTACATTGCTGAAGGTTGTATAACGCCTAAGAACAAAATACTATCGTAGAAAATGTAAGCTTGCCGAAACATTTGGGGTGGAGGAGTTGAGAAAGGAACAGCCGCTAGTTGTCGTCTGCACACACCGCCATCATCAATCAGCTTAGAATCGGCTATCGAGCAGTTGGCTCACTGTCGTCGATTTCACCTATTTCAGCCATGGCCACAAGAGACGATAGGAACAAAGCAGAGATGAAGGCACTTCAAGCACCAGGCATATACATGCTGCTGGCAGTAGGCTTACCAGTCAGTGCCGTAATATAATTATGAATGTTTTTCAATATTTCACTTCACAGGGCCCTAGCAAGACAATGAAAGAAATCATTAAGGCGACAGCAACAGCAACTCAAGTTTCAGAGAGAACTATCTATCGCATCAAATCTGAGAGAATATAAGGGCTCTGCTCTTATTATTTATGTGGAGTCATGATTTACAAATATAATATAATTAAGGAACTTATCTAAAATACGATGAACGCCAGATAAAGTAAAACCAACTGTAATAGGACATCATTGAAAATTTATAGTTGAGGAACAGTCGATTTACTGTCATGTTATATAGAGAGTGGCACACCAGCCGGGAAATGGATATAAATAAATTCATTGTATGTAATTTGCCTTTATACATATCCTAAAACATTAATGACATTCCGTGAGCAGTACTTTTGAAATGCAAAAATTAACATCATGATATATAAACATCTTTATTATTTTATGAAGACAAGAACACACAACCCGAATTTGAACCTCCCGCTGAGAGTACGTCTACTTCTGTCAACCCGAGGCTGTTCCTCCCACAACTCCTCCATCCCAAATTTTTCTGACAAGCTTACATTTCTACGATAGTATTTTGTTCTTAGGCGTTATACAACATCAGCAATGTACAATAAATATGTTTTTTTATTCCAAACATCCAATGGCACAATTGCGCTAAAAATCTAGCTAGAAATTTAAACATTAAAGTTCAAGCGTTTGAAACATATTTCAAGTCTACAGCTTCGGAGGGTGTTGTTTCATGACTGTTAACTATTTTTTATAATAATTTGGTATGTAACTTCTTAAACTTAAGTTATTACAACTGGTATTTACATAACATTACATAATTTTGGCTCTTATCTCAATCTATGGCCATATAATCACATTCTGAAACAGTGTGAAAACTAAACTGACAGATTCGGACAACAGACATTCATCCAATCCGCGACAAGCAAGCTAAGTGCAAGTTAAGTGCAAGTTTGCCAGGTTTAAAAAAATCGACTATAGTTTTTGGCCTCTCAGAATGACATCCGCTAATTTTGAAGTCCCCTGGTATACCACCCCCACCCCCCCTCTCTTTCTCTCTCTCATTATGAGTATACTACTTTGTAAGCATCTTAATGATTTTGATTTATATATATTCATCGAGCGTCCAAAATAATTTAGTGCGTTCATCTCTCTCTCTCTCTCTCTCTCTCTCTCTCTCTCTCTCTCTTTCTCCTTTCTCTCTCTCGAACTGCTCCGTAAGCATACTTCATGATGACGATTTATTTTGGCCGAGGTCCCCAAAGTTAATTCATTCATTACGTTCGTTATTAAGATAATTGGTGGTTAATTGATATAATGTAAAGCTTTCAACTACATTAATATGGTGTAACTTAATTATTGCTTTTAAAAGTTCATTAATATCGCGAGTAATCATTCACAATGCACTCGCTTATAGTCAGGAATAAACATGGTATTCAATGTCGAAATATGTTTGCATGTCACATAGCTCGTTCATTTTTATTTATCTATTTATTTATTTGTCTCTCTCTCTCTCTCTCTCTCTCTCTCTCTCTCCAGCTGATTTACCTTTGGAGCCTTCATGGTCAGTTCATTCTGTCCATAAGATTAAGTATCCGATTCTGATCATGCATTAAATTTCTCTTAGTCTAGATTTTTTTTCTGTGAGAAGGACACGCTCTCAAGGGCATAGATATTTACGTCTTTATAATTTTAAGGAACGATTTTGGTTAAGCAAATAGTCTTCCCCCATTATCCGTCTAGTTGTGGGAGAGAAGAGAGATATTGCCAAGATAATGTAAAGATGACAGGCGGGAGTTTTGCTCTCGGTGTATTGTGCATTCAAGTTTAACGTGTACACTCGGCAATGGAAAACTTAAGATACAGTTTTTTTTTTAAATCTCGGACCACATAGCTATTGTTCAATAATGCCACACCTCCCAGGCAACTCTTGAAAGGGGGCGGAGCTCAAAATCATAGCGTTGTGTTGCTTTCTAGATTTCCATCCAACTTTACTTTACATAAAGATTCTGTTGAGGTCCTATAATCCTTTATACTTGAATGTAGAAAAACAGGCTCTATATTATTCGTTAATGTTGGTTTGGTAACGTCAGTTCAGGGTAGAATATCGATCATCCTTTTTAAAAACTACTGTGAAACCTTATTTATAAGTAAATGTTTGACACTAAACTGACGTAAATTCATATGTAATTAAAGATGGATCTTAAACAATGAGAGGAAAGGGTTTTAAAATTTGGGCAGTACTTGTGGAAATCGTGAGAACAATACCTACAGTAAAGACTGAAATATTATTGACAATAGAGAGATAGCGCGCAAGCATAGGCCTATCGATAAAGATATTTATTCATTATATTTACTTTGAGAGGTTAAGTGATAATATTTTTCAAATGTTTCAAAAGTGGAGAGAGAGAGAGAGAAGGAGAAAGAGAGAGAGAGAGAGAGAGAGAGATAGATAGGAAAGAAACTTGGAAGAGAGAGAGACGAGAGAGATGAGAGAGAGAGAGAGAGAGAGAGAGAGAGAGAGCAAGCATAGGCGCCTATCTATAGAGATACTTAATTCATTATATTTACTTTGAGAGATTGAGTGATAATATTTTTTCAAAATGTGTTTTAAAACGTGGAGGCAAAAATCTGCTCATGTGAAAAGCTTAGGCCTATTTGTAACTACTTAATTTCATTATATTTTCTTTGGGAGATTGATTGGTAATATATATATATTTTTAAAGTATGTTTTAGAAGTGGAGAGAGAGAGACGAGAGAGAGAGAGAGAGAGAGATAGAGAGAGAGAGAGAGAGAGAGAATGATAGTACTGGTGACGGACTTGACTTGTGATGGGGGAAAGGCAGAAGAAAATATAATGAATTAAGTATCTCTATCGATGCTTGCGCGATATAATATGACTGCCAAGATCGTGCTGCATTATGCTAGATTAAATTTGAAGGGTCATAATATTCAAGTTAATTCTCTAAGAAATTCATACCCTAATCTTGATTACTTATTCGACAGTTGTTTCCTTGGAAAATTTTAGACACAGGGTGCGGTCATTCTTGCTTTCTTGATATAGTCTTTACTTTTGAAAATCAGGTTTCATCCACAAATCATTCACGAAAAAAGCTTTGTTAAGTAAAAATATTTATTACCACAAATATGTATTGCAAAGGCAATTCAAAGTTTTATATTGTGGGAGATCTTTCAGCCTCGCGGCAAAGAAATGCAGGTCGTGTAGGGGGCTGTAGGCTACTACGAACTGCTTTGTAATTGGAGCATAATCAACATATAGCCAGAAAATCTTTGAGGTAACATGCTACTTAAACCATTGATTAAGATTTATGTTTAAAGACAGTAGCTTTGTAAAACAGCAACCAGCATTCAATCCATGTCAACGTCAAAGTAATCAAAGTGTGAAATCCGTTACGTTAGCCAGTATCCAGTGACTTGCACTTTCCCGCTTGAAGTTCTTAGGGCTACCTCCTCACATCATAGAAAACGCTCTTGCGGATGAAACTAGATTTGTTCAACCTACCTTAGCCGTCGCAACATTGAGTGTCATTGACGTCAGCTAACTTTAATCGCTTTGGAATACAAACATAAGTTTGTAGAAACTAAAATCATTGCATTCACCACTTACGATAATGCAATATATCCCCGCTCATGAAGCAAAACGAGTAAAATATTGTCTTCGTGATACATAGTACTAAAATCAGAAAAATTCACATTCTATCTACCAGATCTCTATGAACGAATCCATCTGAGAAATTCCAATTACTTCGGACATATATCGTGTTTTTGAGTATCTGGACGGCTTTGTTTTGCAGTTTTAACTTATATAACTTGCAATGTATTTTCAAATTCTGGAGTAAATTTAGCGATATATCTTTTCAGTAAAAACAAATGGGAAATTGGATGAACGAAAGCTAATGAAAAAACTGTATCTTCAGTTTTTTTCTTGTCGAGTGGAACAATCAACAAGATACTGAAGAATACAGTTTCATTAGCTTTCGTTCATCCAATTTCCCATTTGTCTTACTGAAAAGACATAATATCGCTAAATTTACTCTAGAATATAAAAATACACTTCAAAATATAACATATAAGTTAAAACTGCAAAACAAAACGTTTCAGATACTTAAAACACATATATGTCCGAAGTAATTGGAATTTCTCAGATGGATTCGTTCATAGAGATCTGGTAGATAGAATGTGAATTTCTGATTTTAGTACTATGTATTCACGACGACAATATTTTACTCGTTTTGCTTCATGAACGGGGATATATTGCATTATCGTAATTGGTGAATGCAATTATTTTGTTTCTACAAAACTTATGCTTGTATTCCAAAGCGATTAAAGTAGCTGACGTCGATGGCACTCAATGTTGCGACGGTTAAGGTTAGGTTGAACAAATCTATACTCTGTTTTTTTTCATCTGTCCATCCGGCTGTGGGGTTTTTTGTATGGTAACACTGCGTCCCGGGCTTTAAATAATTACGCTACGTGTAAGTTTTAGGTAAATAAAGGATATCTGGGTGTACATTTGCAACTGAAAGTGTTTTAATAATTTAATGTATGCGAATTACACCATTATTATTCGAAATAGGTTATTGTTATTATGTTGAATGTAAGCTCCCTTTTTGTTTTCGGGGTGGCGAATGGAACAGCCAGACGCAGTGGTGGCCGGGAAAATTGCTTCTCTCGCTGTTCACTACGGCAAGATGTCAACGTATTACTTCATTATACGTAAGTATATCAGTATGTACTGTTAATTTTTATAAAGTGCGTTTTCAGCCAGATACGATATGACGTAACTTGGTTTAGCATCTGTTTGATGGTATTATTGCGTCTGGCTGTTCCATTCGCCACCCCGAAAAGGCAGCTTACATTCGACAATAATAACAATATCCTATTTCGAATATTAACGGTGTAATTCGCATACAGTAAACTTATTAAAACACTTTTCAGTTGCAAATGTACAACCAAATATCCTTTATTTACCTAAAACTTACACTAGCGTAACTATTTCAAGCCCGGGACGCAGTGTTACCATACAAAAACACCACTGGCGGATGGACAGATGAAAAAAACCAGGAGTATAGTTTCATCCGCAAGAGCGATTTTCTATGATGTGAGGAGGAGCCCTAGAACTTCGAGCGGGAAAGCGTAAGTCACTGGATGACTGGCTAACTTCTTAACCGATTTCACACTTTGATTAATTTGACGCTGACATGGATCGAATGCTAGTGTGCTGTTTACAAAGCTACTGTCTTTTAAACATAAATCTTAATCAGGTTTAAGTAGCATGTCAGCTCAAAGATTTTCTGGCTATATGCTCCCATTATAAAAGCAGTTCGTAGTAGCCTACAGCCCTACACGACTGCATTTCTTTGCCGCGACGTTGATTTCCCACGTTATAAAACTTTAATTGCCTATGCAATACATATTGAGTTATTTGTGGTAATAAATATTTTTACTTAACACAGCTTTTTTCGTGAATGATTTGTGGATGAAACCTGATTTTCAAAACTAAAGACTATATCAAGAAAGCAAGAATGACCCTGAGTCTAAAATTTTCCATATCTTTTTACAATCTTTGAATGCTACGGCAACTGTCGAATGTAATCAAAATTAGGGTATGACTTTCTTAGAGAATTAACTTGAATATTATGACCCTCCAAATTTTATCTAGCATAGTGCAGCACGATCTTGGCAGTCATATCATATTGCGCAAGCTAGGCCTATCGATAGAGATACTTAATTCATTATATTTCCCCCGTCACAAGTCCGTCACTAGTACTATAACTCTCTCTCTCTCTCTCTCTCTCTCTCTCTCTCTCTCTCTCTCTCTCTCTCTCCACTTCTAAAAACATACTTTAAAAATATATATATTACCAATCAATCTCCCAAAGAAAATATAATGAAATTAAGTAGTTATAAATAGGCCTAAGCTTTCAACCATGAGCAGATTTTGCTCTTCTCTCTCTCTCTCTCTCTCTCTTCTCTCTCTCTCTCTCTCTCTCTCTCACTTTTAAAACACATTTGAAAAAATATTATCACTCAATCTCTCAAAGTAAATATAATGAATTAAGTATCTCTATAGATAGGCCTATGCTCTCTCTCTCTCTCTCTCTCTCTCTCTCTCCACTTTTGAAACATTTGAAAACTTAACCTCTCAAAGTAAATATAATGAATTAAGTATCTCTATCGATAGGCCTATGCTTGCGCGCTCTCCCTCTATCTGTCATAATATTCCATTCTTTACTGTATTGTTCCTCACGACTTCCACAAGTACTGCCCAAATTTTAAAACCCTTTCTCTCATTGTTTAAGATCCGTCTTTAATTACGTATGAATTTTACGTCAGTTTAGTGTCAAACATTACTTATAAATAAGGTTTGCAGTAGGTTTCAAAAAAGGAGGATGATCGATATTCTACCTTGAACTAACGTTACCAAACCAAATATTAACGAATAATATAGAGCCTGTTTCTACATTCAAGTATAAATGATTATAGGACCTCAACAGAATCTTTATGGTGTAAAGTTGATGGAAATCTAGAAAGCAACAAACGCTATGATTTTGAAGCTCCGTCCCCTTTCAAGAGTTGCCAGGTGTGGCATTATTGAACAATAGCTATATGTCCGAAGATTTAAAAAAAACTGTATCTTAAGTTTCCTTGCCGAGTGTACACAGGCCATGCTTACTCCCCACCCCGCACATACACCCACCTCCCTACCCCTTACTTCACACCCCCCCACCCCGCCCCACCCCTCCCCCATCACCTCCACCTCCCCCGCCCACCTACCCGCATCCCCCCCGTGCTACTATAGTACTATGTCGTCTGATGGAAGTGACTCCCCTCGCTTGTATGACGGTAGGGTGATGACGTGGTCGGAATAGCTTAGCGAGATGACGGTGAATGTAAGCCGATTTGGATTCGTAGTAGCGAGAGATAGAGAGGGAGAGAGAGATTAGATTGGTGTACTATCTTGTAAGATGCATTATATGTTACGTATAGTATAAAATAGGTGATTTGATGGGCATCGTAATGCCTTCTGTAAACCCGTTCTTGTATAAAGGAAGATTACCGGAGTAAGGGAAACAAGAAGTAGAATTAGGATGAAAAAAATCTTATACTTGAAAGAAAAATCAGTCTCCAGATGCCTTGGGTGAGGGTTGCTTATCTCCTGAAGTAGATATAGTAGGCTGTGATGGCTTTATGAGTAGTACTACAAGTCTACCATAGTTTACTGAAATAGGGCATTTTTCTTTCAGAAAAAGGGAGCAGTGGTGTGCATAGTACTTTTAACAAGTGACAGCGATACCGTCTTTGTGGATATCTGAGAAAAGATATAAAAAAAAGGGGGGTTGTTGTTGGTTGTAGATTAGGTGAATTGCCGTTTGATCAGTCCCGAGACAGGATACGAGAACTAATGCTAACAAGGATGTCAAGGGTATGAAAGTCAAAACTGATGATGTCGTAAAAGAAATAATGGATTATTTTGGAGTAGGTTAGGGATTCGAACTGCTTGCTTTCTACAAAACAAGTTTGAAATCAACCAGAATGTTACTAGTAAGACCAGCTAAGAGAGAGAGAGAGAGAGAGATGAGAGAGAGAGAGAGAGAGAGAGAGAGAGAGAGAGAGAGAGAGAGAGAGTTCGGAACGGTAATGGAAGTACTGAATTTGGTGTAAACTACTGTTGTCCTCCATCGCGATGTGTTGTCTAGATTGAGGGTATTTTTTTTTTTTAGAAAAGAGCTGGAGATTCATTAAGAATGCCAAAGGATAAACGTGACGTAATTGCAGAGGAAAAGTGCAGAGTGAACTATCGATAAAGGTAAGAATAGGAGAATAGGCAGATGGAAAAATGCTATTGATGAAGAGGGGGAAAGAGTAGATGAGAGAACGGCAGGTGTTAGTTATTCAGTCAGCAACACAAGTAGTTTAATATTGAATTTTTAATTAATGTTAAAGGTAGAAAAGTAACAGTTTTATCAAAATTCTAAGAAACGCTTTAAGAGACATTCTCTGAAGTCTGGAAAAATCAGATGATAAAATGTTATCGAAAAAAAGGCCTGAAATGAATTTTCTATAAGTTGCCCTTGAAATATTGTGAACAATGTGTTTATGCGCCAATATCATTGAAAACACCATCAATTAATGTGATCCATAGAAGTTATTTTTTACGGACTGTTGGTGTATTTTTCCTTTTATGTATAATGACTGAATATCGTTTATTCAAGGTACAGACAGGCATATTTAACCGTGTCCTTGATGAGATGCGTTGAAAGTTCTGAGTGCCAACTATAGTTCGTATATTCTCGTACTAAAAATTCTTATACGCCCCTTTCCCCCTCTAAGGTGGCAATGCAAAAGTGCACCTCGCGTGGAGCACTGTAGGCATTACAAAAGGGTGTTTGCAACGTCCCTCCAACACCTTCCTGCATCCGAGTTTCTGCCTTTTACATGATCTCCAGTCCCCTTCCTCTCTTCAATCTTCCCGGAGGACTAATGCGTCATGTCAGTGCACCTCATTCGGTGCACTGCAGGTAGTACTTAAGTTTCTTTCCAGCGTCCCATCGGCCCCTAGCTGCAACTCCTTTCATTCCTTTTACTGCACCTCCTTTCATATTCTCTTACTTCCATCTTACTTTCCACCCTCTCCTAACAGTTGATTCATTGTGTAAGGGCCCTTTCACACTATGCGATTCTTGTCGCACCAAGATACGATTGCAGTGCCGGATCTAAATGCGACACAATATTGCGCAAATTATTGACCTCCCTCCCTATCCCTTGAAACCCCATCTCTCTCTCTCTCTCTCTCTCTCTTTTCAGTTTCCTTTAAATCTGGGAGGGAATTTGACTCATAGATGCAAGGTAGCCGTGGAGGGAAGAACCAAAATCTTAGAGGGGGCGTGGTAATAAAAAGGTTGAGAACCACTATTCTACCTCCTAACATTGAATAGGGAGAACCGAGTGGATGGGCAAAGGAGAGAATAACTTTGAGCTGGAGGTTGACTGATTGGTTAGTTCTTAGTGGCGTCGCAACGACAATTTTATTGACGCCGGAGCTGGAGGTACGTTCAGTGCCTCTTTGATTTCAACCGAAGGAAAAATTAGGGCCTTGATTTGTGAGGATTCACAAATGGAGAGAGAAATAGTTGTTCATGTGAATTATAAGCACTGAAAAAATACGATTATATTTCTTATTGTTTCGAAAGTTATCTTTCACAAAGGTCGGATTTTAATCCTGAATGTTAAATGAAGTCTTTCACGAGATGACTGGGTATAATACATAATACTAAGACTTTAATCCAAACTTGATGAATGAGGCGTTAATTATCCTCCCCTTATGTCGTAAATAATTAGCGTTAATGACCGGGAACTACTGCATTGCACCTAATTTTATAAAACAAGAAATAATAATTAAGGATATATTTATGTTTTTCTTTCAATTTACTTTAGTTTTACTAGTCCTTGTGACTTTCATTTGTTTAATTAGCTTTCTATCAGCATCTGCTTTAGTGCGTGTTAAGGTAGAAACGAATCACGGCTCGTATCAAAATGTATGAGTCATTAAACACGAACATGAGCCTAGTGGTAATTTTTTCAAGATTGACTAACGGTGGCCTATTTGAACATTTGCTTATTATTTTTTCTGTATTCGATTTCACTGCCTGTTTAGTTTCCTGATAAGAAAACTATTGTGCCGGCTTTGTTTGTCCGTCCGCACTTATGTCTGTCCGCACTTTTTCTGTCCGCCCTCCAATCTTGAAAACTAATGATCTAGAGGGCTGCAAATTGATATGTTGATCATCCACCCTCCAATCATCAAACATACCAAATTGCAGCCATCTAACCTCAGTAGTTTTTATATTATTTAAGGTTAAAGTTAGCCATAATAGTGCGTTTGGCAACGATAGAAGCCAGGCCACCACCGGTCCGTGGTTAGTTTCGTGGGCCGGGGCTTATACAGCATTATACCGATACCATCGAAAGATAGATCTATTTTCAGTGGTCTTGATTATACGCTGTACAGAAAACTCGGTAAACTCAATTGCGCATATTTTACTTTTTTTTTTTTTTTTTTTTCCCCTCACAAAACCTAGACACGGATGAACATCCCACAAAGACCCATTTCTCCATTGCCGCTATTTGCATCTCCTTTTTTTCTTTATGGATCCTTCCCCTCGATCGTTCGTCTTGGAAGAAAATCCCTTTTTGTTGGTTGGATTCAGAGCCGCTCTGTCCTTTTCAAACGTCATTCGTCTTATTTTCTCTTCACGCGAACGAAAAAAAAATGGGTTTCCCATTTTCTTCGGAGTTGACAGCTCGTGTCGAGGGTGGACTAATGCATAGGGGATTTTAAATTCTCGTTGAATGTTGCCGTCAGTCACTCCCCTGAGATTTCACGCTTCTTTTACGATTAAGTATGAGGATTTATGTATATGTATATATATGTGTATGTATTTATGCATGTATGTATGAATGTTTGTCACAAAGGTACAATATTTTACCTATATTCAAAAATATAAAGCCACAAACATCGTTCATATCCAGTCCACTATACATCTGCATTAACTTACGCCAAAGGGAAGGAATGATGATTCATAGTAGTCCGTTGGGATCAAACCCCACTGGTGACGTAGCACTTATCATTTATCATAGTGTCAGGCCTTCTTGAGTTATGGATATTTAACGGTAGTTGGGGCTTAATATTTGTTTGGTCGTGTGTAATATATGTATGTATATATATATATATATATATATATATATATATATATATATATATATATATATATATTATATATATATGTGGTGTGTGGGTGTGTGTGTGTGTGTGTGTGTGCGTATATATATATATATATTATATATATATATATTATATATATATATATATATAATATATATATATATATTACTACAATTTAACAGTTTTTTAAGGCTTGAGCGAAATAATTCATAATAGTGGACCTGGGATTTTAAAAGCAAACCATCTTGATATGATCGTGATTTTTTTTTTTTTTCTCGCGAGGACATTGACCCACGAAGGACCCAATGACGTTTACAGTAGTTGGGGGCGCTAATTTTTACGAATTTCGTATAAAAATCGTAACTAACAGCCTCTGACCAGACAGCATTTTCTTGCAGAATTTCTGCTTTGCTGGGGCTTTCACTTCTGTTGTTGTTATTATTATTATTATTATTATTATTATTATTATTATTAACAACGATAGTAGCTTATACACGTTAAAAATAAAAAAACTTAATAATTAGTTATTACTTAATAATTAGTTATTTATTTTAAATGGGATATTCGATTGTACAAATGAAAGTGAGAATTACTACCAATACAATTATTATTTATCCGGTCTACTACCCCAGTCATTTTCACAAGGTCAATTAATGTTCTCAGTCGAAAAACAGTCATAAATTCTCTTAGTTTTACTTTCACAAGAACTCTGATTATAACTTTCTTCTCTGCAGAGCTTCTAGAATGTTCTGTCAGTAAAGCATGATCGACAGTCAACTTCATTCCATATATTACTTATGCGTGATTTTCCTTGCTCTCACTTCTTTTTTGGAACTTTCCTCATTGTTCTTGATATCTCTCTCAAAACTTCTGGCAAAGCCGGGGAAAGTAGCTGGGAATAAAGACTTTGCCAGTTTCGCTACGTATGTTCTCACTTCTCTGATGTACTGGTGGGAGCGTCAGGTCTCGCGGATATTGGAGGCTGCGCCAAATTTTCTTTTTTTTTTCGTTTTTCGTGCTCGATCCACCGTAGTGGGGTAGTTCCGTCTGTGGACCTCATGCGGTGCACTGTAGGCATTATAAGGTTCTTTGCCGCGTGCCTTCGACCCCAATAGCTGCGACCACTTTCGTTTCATTTACTGTACCTCCTTTCTTATACTCTTTCTTCATCTTACTTTCCGCCCTCTCCTAACACTTGATTCATAGTGCAACCGTAAGGATTTCCTCCCGTTACACCTTTCAAAACCTTTTGTACTGTCAATTGCCATTTCAGCGCTTAATGACCTCATAGGTCCCAGCGCTTGGCTTTTGGCCTGAATTTTATGTTCAACTCCAACTATACTGTCCTTGTTCTGATTACTGGTGGCCTTTACAAAAAGAGCAAGGTGTGTCAACTTAGATTTCAAAGATTTAGGCATGTTTTATTTATAAAATGTTTGTGCATATAACCGTCCAGATTATTCGCTAAATGGTTTCATCAATGCTTTAGGCCCCTTGCTGTCAAACATCTTGGATATTTCTTAATGTAACTGTATAGGGCTTTCTCCTATTTTCATCTTCGGATCATTGTACACTATTTTCCGTTTTCTGGCGTTATCTTTATCTCGCTGTCTAAACTATACTAACCCACTTTTTCTCACTGTCTTAATCGCTAGGTTGCCCCGTGCTCGACTTGACAGCATAATTATCATGATCAAATCCACCCAGTCCAATTGGTTTGTGGTGATTTCCAGGACATTCATTCATTTAATAGATTTTAAATTTTAAATTTCGTCCTACATTATCTTTTTGCAATGGTGTTTCCTTCTGTTTATGTTATAAGTGATGATTAAAACATTTACTCTATTTTTAAACTGCATAGAATTTGTACGAATGAACTTTTTTCCGATTGTTTGATCTAAGGATGTTTTGTGATTAATAATTTTAATTCGGAGGTTTCACTAATCATATTTTCTCCTTTACGTTTATTTAAGATTTTGTGAAATTTGGCCTGGTGTTGTCTACTCGCGTTTTAGGTGTTCGAGCTAAAATTATTAATTGTAAGAATGATCCAGAATGCCTAAATTTCCCTCCCAGGGCCGGAGTTATCCTGTTTCACTTATCACGTCATTTTCATCTTGTGGCCTTACCAATCCTTGTTAAGAATGATGCTCTATTATTTGTGGTGGTCCTTTTTGTATCCGTTGTTGAAACATCTGAATCAAGAGCAGTGCTTTTAATTGCCTTTCTTTCTCACACAGTAAAGATTCTTTCTTTTTTATATAAAATTACCTCACCTTTTCTTTAGAATTTGATTAAATGTCTGTATCAAAAACAGCCGTGGTTTCGATTGAAATTTGATTTGAATGACATCGATCTTTCTCTTATTTTCTAATTTTGTTCCCATTGCCGACCTATCTCCGCTCATTTGTCTTCCATTTCCCTTTCGGTACATTGCATTTTTACTTATTCGCGAGTGGTTTGGGACACGTGATCTCTTTCCGTGCTCAAGAGCTGAAAGGGAGAAGCTGCTGGCTCAGTGTATGCTGGCGAATGTTTGCTGTTTTTATGATAATTAACGTCAGGGATGCGCAAACCGAATGATACTCTGTGATAGCAACACTTATGTTTTTTTTTTTTTTTTTTTTTTTTTTTTTTTCTCAAGGCCGGTGCTACTTGTTTTCGATGTTATCAAAATCATATTTTTTTTTAAATATCGCTCACTGACGGAATGAGGATTTTCCTTTACTTTTTCAGCAACCGAAAATTAGTTATATTTATTTATAACTAAGTGTTGAGAAGCTGCTGCCTAAGTGTATGCCGGCGAATGTTTGCTGTTTTTATGATAATGACGTCAGGTATGCGCAAAAGCGATTGATAAAGTTCGATGACATATTTGTTCTATTTCTTATCCCCCAACCCAACCCCCAACCCCCCCCCCCCCCCCCCCCCGCTTACCCCCCCCCCCCCCCCCCCCCCCCCCCCCGAAGGCCGACCGGTGCTACTTGTTTTTCGATGTTATTAAACCTATTTTTTTAAAATATTAAAAATTGCTTGCTGACGGAAGAATGACGATTTTCCTTTACTTTTTCAGCAACCGAAAATTAGTTATATTTATTTTTAACCAAGTGTTGCAATCAGATAATGCCTGGTCTGTCGGGTTCTTCCTTTGCAAGTTGAAACCTTTTGTTTTTCCTGGTTTGCTTGACCTTAGTATTTAAAGATATATGTCGCCATAGGTCATAGTTCATAGAAATAGAATGTAAACGATCTGCGAAGTAGAGGTATCTGTTGTTGAGTCGTACTTAGGGACTAAAATAGAAAGTGAATTTACAGGTGACTGAGGTGATTTAGAGATTAATGAATTCGTGTCGTGTAGGAAATGAAAAACTCCACTACATTGATTATATGGAATGAAACCTTGCGCCACTGCTATTGACGCTAAATTTACAGTTCAACTTAATTTTGATAAACAACAGAATCAAATTGAATCGGAAAGTCAGATACTTTTAATAAGAAATTTAATGTAGACAGTGAAAAGAATGGAGAAACAAATTTACAGTTATGTAAATGTACATATATTTTAAATTTAAAACCTCACATTTTTTTTAAATATTGCTTACTGACGGAATGAAGATTTTCCCTTTACTTTTTCAGTAACCGAAAATTATTTATATATTAT
>NC_087209.1:11414991-11417491 GCF_015104395.2 Macrobrachium nipponense | reverse complement strand
CAAGAATTCTATGAGGTATTCCTGCCTCATGCAGACGTCTCCGCACCGTCATAGCCTAAACATTTAATGCCAGACGTTCACAAATAGCAATAGTATTGGTAAAGGATCTTCTTATGTTGCTCGTCGAATGTCGACGTTATCCTAACTGGTGGTCATTGTGGTGGAGGTCTTCGAACTAAAAATACGTAAATAACATGCAGATACCTAGATAATCAAGATTAATTATAGCCTGTTTACTTATGGGAACGCTATTTGGTATTCTGGGAAGTAAAGAGAAAGAATCACTATTAGAGTTCAACAGGACCAAGGCAACTGTAATTTAGGTTTCATAATTTCACGGGTTTATAAGGTTTATAGTTTAAAAATTTTTTTAAATAAATTAAAAAAATAAATGCTATCCAAAGTCGGTCAATTTCACAGTCTAATTTAAAGCAGGTCTACACGCTCCGTTTTGCACAACAATTTGTCTGCGCAGTCTTAAGACGAAATGAAAACCTTACAATTTTATTGCGTCTACACGGTACCATGATGTTTGCACGAGTTTCGCTCAGTTTTTGTCAACATCGTCATGGAGGAGGTACTTCTTTTGTCAATTTTGACGTGTTGTGTGTGTATGTGTGCGTGTACGGTCTGTTTAATTTTCTCACAGCCAATTTCAGACATAAAAACACAGAAAGTCTTAGGCCACAGAAATCAATAAGAGGAAATTCAACACTCTTCTTTTGCTGTTATTATTATTATTATTATTTTTTGTTAAAAATGACTGCTGCTTCAGCACTATTAATCTTATAAAGAGTCTTCTCTATCTTTCTGATGACGGCTTTCTCGTTGTTGCTTAGACTGGCGAGCAACGCACCAAAGGGCATGGTAAAATTCGGTTGAGTCATTTGATTTATTATTGCTTATACAATTCTCTCTCTCTCTCTCTCTCTCTCTCTAACGCGACGTTTCCTCCTGATCGACAGGACATTATCAAGCGATAACTGCTGAGGGACTGAATTCCAGTGGTTGTTTGTTTTTGATTAAGCTGACCTTGTGTCAGCACGGGCTCTTGCTCCACAGAGCAGCCGTAAAAAATTCCAGTGGCGAGTCCTTCTCCTTTTATCGTGGTGTTGCGAGCTCTCCAGTACGGTCAGAGCACTTCTCCGGTAGGTCGAGTTTTTATTGGTTCCCGGAAGGTGACTCATACGGCGGGCGTTGCCGAGTCTTGCAGACCTTCTCAGGTAGGGGGTATCACCGGAGCCTCTTGATTGGGCTTCTACCTGCGTGACGTCACCCCTGGTATTATTCTCACGTCCGGTGTTCGTTCCATGCGCGCTGGTACTTTCGTTAGGGGAGATGGGGTGTGGTCCTCCTCACACACGTCGGTATCAGGAACGCTTCTTGGGTGGTATTGAGGGGAGGCTTTTCTTCGAGGATGAGCAGCGCTTCTAGGAGACGCAGACGTCGTGGGTCAGGTGCTCTCCCAATGATCTTAGTATTCCTGACGATGTCGTCTCTCGTGATGTTTCTGCGGTGTGCTGCAAGGGCGTGCTGCCTAATGGCGCCCTCCTGGGCGTGGCAGGAAATCCTTTTTGACAGGCGCATCGTCGTCATGCCGATGTAAATCCCAGGGCATCCTTGGGCGGGGCATACGTATCGGTGGACGACGTTGGACTGCTTCAGGGGGTCTCCTGCCGGTGGGGAGGGGTTGTTCTTCATCAGGAGGTCTTTCGTACGCCGATTCTTGTAGTAAATAATGAGGGACACTCTCTTTCCTTCTTCCATGGGGCGGACGTGTTCCTCTATTATTTTTCTTCATGGCTGCTTCTTCCTCCTTGTATTGGTGGTGCATGAAGGCTTTATAGAAAAGTTTGATATCCTCCGGGGGCGGAATGTTCCTTCTCTCTTCCTCCGTCATGTACCACTTGTCAAGGGCGGCTCGAGTTTCTCAGTTTACGAGTTTGTTCGAGTACCATTGTTAATTAGCATCTGGGATGCTCGGTCGAGTTCGAGGTGTGTGTCCTGCCACGTCGAACAGTGCGAGAGGGCCCTCCTGACGAAGGCCCTGACGGTGGTGGTCTTGAACCGCGCAGGACACTCGCTATCACCATTCAGACAAAGTCCGAGGTTCGTAGCTTTGGTGTAAACGGTAGTCGCCAACTTCTGATTCGTCTTCGTGACAAGGACGTCGAGGAAGGGGAGCCGATCGTTGCTGCTGTACTCGACAGTGAAGTTGAGTGCGCTGTTCTGCAGGAACTGCTGCCGAAGGGCTTCTACCTCATCCTCGCAGTCCGGCTTGCACGAAGATGTCATCGATGTAGCGTGCGTATGTGCGGGGACATCTGTGTTGCGAGAAGACCCTTTCTTCCACTTCTCCCATGTAGAAGTTAGCGAAGAGGACTCCTAAGGGGGACCCCATCGCTACGCCGTCCTTCTGGCGGTACATCTGTCCTCGGTGGGTGGTGAAGGGGCTCTCCTCGTACAGATATCCAGCAGGGTTCTTAAGGAGTCTTCTGGG
>NC_087209.1:11412077-11414491 GCF_015104395.2 Macrobrachium nipponense | reverse complement strand
ACTTATGATTTGGTAGTCATGTTAAGGGAGTTAATTGGGAGACGTTCAGTTCAGTAGTTAGTATTTCTGACTTTTTGAGATCGTTTGTTTGATAGAAGTAGTATGTCTGAGTTAATTTTCTTAGATTGACCAAAGACCTGACTGACATACTAACGCCAAAAAAGTCGTTCCCCGACAACCAGCAAGACGTCCACAGCCGTGAAGAGAGGTTGCTGCCGTGTTGTCCAGGGTGATTACAAGTATTTCCATGATGGTGATCTCGAGAGAATTCTACAGCGTGTTTTTTGGGGGTCTGCAGAAGCCGTGAGAAGTCTTCTACGATGAGGGAGGCATTCCGTCTTCCTACAGTTTGATACAGCCTGCTATAGCCTGTTGCTGTCTGTTCAGCTACTTGCAGACAAGCGAAGAGGGATATTCAAGAATCCTAATGCAGAAAATATGAGAGAAAATGCGTCTTGTGTTATTGGGAGATAAAGCGTGATAAGACTTTATTTTATAATGCCAGAGACGTGCAGTTTTACTTATATTTTATTTTAAGCCGGCCAGTGTTTTGTGTTATAAGCAATTTTGTTAGGCGGTGGGAGCTAGCATTTGTGCGAGGCCGAGCTATCTGTAAGGCCTAGGGTTTGATTAATTAATATATTATCCATGCGTTCTCTGTGACCTATGGAATGTAGAGAACAGTGCAGGAGTGACGACCTGAGAGTAGCTGAACAATGAGTTTCTGGGGGTGGCGTGAGATAAAAGTGCTTAGTTCGACGAGTCAATGTACGACAGTTTATGAACTCTTCTCAAAGTGCCTTTGGGAAACTGGTTGTAGCCAGTAATATGAGGCGTTGTCGAAGTGTGCATTCGTATGTGCGTGTGCGCCTCTTCTATTCATAATGTATCACTAGCCAAGTCTATGGGAAGACTTGCACAGAGATTCGTGGGAGGAAGGCAAAGCCACGATGGCAGATGCCAAACCCAAAGTGTTTTTATTTATCAGTGAGTGAGATATTCCGGCTGGCAATGGACGGATCTGGAATATCGGGGGACAAAAGAGTTTCCCGGAGGGGTGTGGACTTTCTTTGGTGACTAGACATTGTACTGTTTTTTGAGTTAGTCTGTAAGACTGGATTGCTTGGTTGATTGATTGATTTATTTTTGTTAATAAACGCTTAATGTTATGATGCAACTCTCTCATTTTCATTACCTGTTAGAATGGAGAGAAAGAGGTGTAGAGAGAGAGAGAGAGAGAGAGAGAGAGTTGCCGGGAGAGAGAGAGAGAGCCTGAGTGTGTAATGTTCTGCCTTCCGTTTCGTGTCCACGCTTACCTTATGAATACTGGGGGAATAATCCCCCCATGTTTACTATATATATATATTTATATATATATATATATATATATATATATATATATATATATATATATATATATATATATAAATTTTGGTTTTATCAGCATGAATTATACAAGAGTTTTGTATTACCATTCAAATGTTCCTACTTCAAGAAGAAAATTTTTTTTGAAAAAGTAACAATTCTCGAGTTTCAGCTGATTTCACTCAACGTAGAGAGTCTTCCAAACCCTCCCCTCTCCTACAACGAATAGCAAACCCACTCTCCCTTACCCATCCCCTCCTACAACTAACCCCCAACCCCACTTCCTTCCCTTCCTCCTCCCATCCTGCTAAAAAACCCACCAACCCCTTCCCCTCTCCTACAAGAAGACCGCCAACCCCAATCCCTTCCCTCCTCCTCCACCCCCATCAAAAAATTCACCAAAACCCAACTCCATTTCCCTCCTGCAAAAATCAACCAACATCACTCCCTCCCCCCCCTCCTGCAACAAACCCCCTACCCCTCCTCTAAACCGCTCCCTTTCCCACCGAACCCAGTTCTCTATAAAGAAAGAACCACTGGGAGATTTTTATGAATTTCTTTATACCTTCACGACGTCTGCGTTTTGTACAAAAATGTCAAATTGAGGAGAGTAATATTCATTTGAATACGAAGTGACAAATGAAAGCAAGAATGATAATAGTGATAACAATAGCACAAGAATAATAAGAAACATATTTCTGATAACTGTTTTTCTCTGGTTAAAATACAACTGTTTATTAAAAAAAATAACGAGCTTTCAGTACTAAGGTGATTATTATGCATCCTGTTAATTCACATTCCTTCAAATAATAATAATAATAATAATAATAATAATAATAATAATAATAATATTTTATTGAATTTAATTGCTGCTAAAAGACCATTACTTTAAGCTGAATAGCATAGTAGCAGCAATTAAATTTAAAAAAATATGCTTAAATGAAGGGTTATTACTAATAAATAATAATAATAATAATAATAATAATAATAATAATAATAATAATAATAATAATAATAATAATAATAATAATAATACGTCTCTCCTCTCG